>NC_081562.1:33382066-33475260 GCF_022355385.1 Mustela nigripes | reverse complement strand
AAGTGACTCTTAATCTCACAAAACAAACTGAGGGTTGCCGGGGGCAGGGGGTTTGGGAGAAGGGGGTGGGATTATGGACATTGGAGAGGGTATGTGATTTGGTGAGTGCTGTGAAGTGTGTAAACCTGGTGATTCACAGACCTGTACCCCTGGGGATAAAAATATATGTTTATCAAAAATAAAAAATTAAAAAAAAAAAAAACAAAAACAAAAAACAAAACAAAGGGGCAGTCACAGAACTCAGATGGACTGCATAAACAGACATATGTATGTCCCCTTTTCCTGGAGCTTGTATTAATCAACAGACATAAAAGAGGGAGGAAAAAAGCTAATTTCAAATACTAGCTAACCTGGGGCACCTAGGTGGGTCAGTCATTAAGCATCTGCCTTCAGCTCAGTTCATGATCCCGGGGTCCTGAGACCGAGCCCCACATCTCGAAGGGGAGCCTGCTTGTCCCTCTCCTGTGCTCATTCTCTCTCTGTCAAGTGAAGAAATAAAATCTTAAAAATAACAGCAGAAAAATAATAGCTAATGTGTATGGAGGGCTTACTGTGTATTTTACAGATATTCAATCTCACACTAACACAAGGGGTCATTTCTCTATGTCTGTTATATAGAGTGCAACATGCTAGAGCTCAGTAAATGTCATGTAAATCTTCGCAACTTTATGAAAGAGTTAATATTCTTCCTGTAAGTAGGAAAAATTAGGTAAAGATGGTCAAGAATTTTCTAAATATGCATTACTAATTTGTGGAAAAACAAAGATTGTAATTCAAATCTGTGTGACTCCAACACTGAGTTTTGCTATATCATAATGATTCTTGGAAAGAAATTTCAGACCTAATGTTTCAATTCAGATATTATTGGTGGGAGTTAATTGATTCTTTTAGGTTTTCCAATACTATTTTGTGTGTTCTTTATGTCTCTCAACATCAAATTCCCAGTAATGGACAATTGTTCATCTGGATCAAGGCATATTTCTTAATATTTCCTCTTTCTCTGAAATTATCCCGCAGACAGACCAGTTCCTCCTTTTCCAGGCCAGGTCTATCAAAGTCCATATCTCTATTAGCTATGATGCCTATCCTTAAACTTTACCTTTAATTCTTCTTTTCTTGGAGTAGCTGAATATTTAGTTTCTCTCTATACCTACCAGATTCTAGATCTGCCATAACAAATAATTATAAACAGAATGGCTTAAATGAATAGAACTTTACTTTCTTATAGGCAAGGAGGCTAGAAATCCAAAATCAAGATATTGATAGATTTAGTTTCTTTGCGAGGGTCTGCAGAAAAATCTCTTCTGTGCCTCTTTAAGGTGGTGGCCAACAATCTTTAGTATTCCTAGGCTTGTGGATGCATTGCTTCAATCTCTGCCTGTTTCCACATAGTATTGTCTACATCTCTGTGCATCTTCTTCTTTGCTTATGAGGACACCAGTCATTGGGTTTGGGACCTACTCTAATCCAGTATGACTTTATTTTAATTTAACTAATTAAATCTGCAAAGATCTTATCTTCAAATAAGATTGCATTCTGAGGTTCTTGGTGGGTGTGAATTTTTGGAGGACATGGTTCCGCCCACTACACTCCCTGAGAGCCCAGCAGCTCCCAGAAAGGGAATCTGCTTTTCTCACTTCTTCCTTCAATGATCGGTTGTCAAATATCTCTTTGATTCAGACTATTGCTTGTAGATCATCATCACGGTGTTATGCTAACTAAATGGCCTCTCTCTGATGACTCTGTCTGACTCTTCTAACACTATCCCTTCTCACTGTAGCCATTTACCAACATCCAAGATACCCTCCTATCCTCGTCAATGGCCTGATACCTTACCCATAATCTTTGTTTCATCCTCATTTTCTGTCCTTAACAACAGGAATATTCACATCAGTATTGATTAACTCTCTGACTCCAAAGTTGTTCCATCTTCCTAACATTCAGATCTTCATTCCTTTATGCCTGTGACTTTACTTACAGGGTCCCCTTACACCTCAATCAGGACTTTTGTCAGAGTCTTAAACTCAGAAGTCTCTCTGGAAGCTTCAGTCTGAAGTTGAATCATGAAGCTATCATTCATGTCTCTTCACTCCTTTACCATGATTTTCATCTGTATATGGCCTCTTTCCTTTCCACCACCCATAGTACCTCATTCCTTTTATTTATTTTTCTGACTTTTTAGCCTCTTTTTTATTCTGGAATCTGTGATCAAACATTTGAGGAGAGTTTTGTTTTTCCTATATACAAGAGCATTTAACTTATTTAAAAGAACACAAGTGCTGGGTGGTCATTTGTTAAGCGTCTGCCTTAGGCTCTGGTCATGATCCCATGGCCTTGGGATTGAGGCCCACATCAGGCTCCCTGCTCAGTGGGAAGCCTGCTTCTTCCTCTCCCACTCTCCTTGCTTGTGCTCCCTCTCTCTGTCAAACAAATAAATAAATAATCGTGGAAAAAAAAAAAAAAAGAACACAAATGTGTAAGGATCAAATCATATGAAATAACCAAAGATCAAAATTAATTAAATGTCAACGACTTTATCCATTTTGTCCCTCTCTATTCTTAAACTCTGATGAAGGAAAAGAATTCTAGTTGATTTTCAGATTCCCTTTCCAAAATAAATATATTTCTGAAATTATTTCTACTTCTAGGAGGTAAAAACTTGTTTATAAGAATGGAAATGGTGACCACAAAAAAGCTTCCAAAAACATAAATAACAGATACTTATAATTATTAATAAAATGCATGAGTTCTATGAGTTTCTCAAATTCTTCCAGCAGGATTACTAGTCTGAGTCTTAATTATGCCTAAAATAGATATCTAGCTTTAATCCTTATAATTCAATAAGTTTTAAATTTTTGTATTAATATTTTCTGAATAATATAATAATAAAATATAGTTAAGAAGTTGTAATGTTTAAGTGGATTTTCAACCCCATTAATCCCTATGTTCTTTTATAGGCTTTCAGAATAAACCGTCTTCATTTTATCCAGGTTCATAATTAAGACTAACTTACACAACAATGATATATGTATAATTTATGACAAAAATAATAATAATTAACACAAAATAGTAATACCAAAGTAATAATGATAATAATAAAATAATTTCTGAATATATCTTTCAGACATGTACTAAGATTTTTATATATTATTAAAAATGCATGAAGAAACCTACTATAAAACACCCAGTAATTCCTCAATTATACAAATGAGAAAACATGTACAAGTAAGTTAATTGCCAAAGAGTACTAAGAATTTCAGAACTGAGATTTGCGCTGTTTGCTTGACTACAGCACCTGGCCTCTTAGTCATGATACCCCATGACAGCTTAAATTTTTACTGAATTTTTTATAAAGACGATGTTAAAATAAGCCTCATGTCATTCCTCTATTAGTAAGTCATGTCAATGTGAAGATGTGATCTTCAGATCAACTCTGAGAGAACCAAAACTTATTCCTCCTTAAAGTAGTCTGCATTAAAAAACATGCTTACACATATTCCTATGAATATGTGCATATACATAAAAAGACAGAAATTCTTATTCCTTTAACATTCATCAGACTATTGAGATAATAAGGCTCTGGGGTTATCTTATTCCCACATTTCTTTTTCTTTTTTTTTTTTCTTCTTCTTTTTTTTAAATTTAAACTTTTTAAATTTAATTTAAACTTTTTTAATTATTCCAGGTATAATATTATAAGTTGAAGCCAATCTCCCAGTCTAACACTGGGAAGATTCTTCCCCTGGCCCCTGATGGGTACCAGGCTTAGTTTCTGCCTTTGAGGCCAGATTCACAGAGATTTAATTATGTGCTGCTTCAAAGGAAGAGAAGTACAACATGGAAACATGAGTGGGATGGCATCTACCTTGGTTCAAGTCGGAGATTTTCAATTAAAACTGTGTGATTTTAAGCAAGTTAATATCTCTAAAATAATAATTTTTCTCAATTGCAAAATTTAATATAGTCATATACTCTATTCACAATTTGTGCAATTAGTAGTAACAGAGATAAGGCACCGATCACCTTTCTTTGGAATGCATTATAGAACAGTATTCCTCTTCCAAGCCCCTATTTTAGTAATAATAGATGAGCGAGCTTTTTTTTTCTTGAAAACAATTTTTCCCATTGATACTGCAAACTATTTATTAAAAGGCAGTCTACCTCACTTGTCTCTTAAACCTCGAATCTTGGTACAAAATAAGCATCTGTTAAGTAGAAATGAATTTGTACCAAATAGGTAAAATAGGATAAAGATCTGATCCCTACAACTGTAATTCATAAAACACATATTTATATAATGTTTCATTAATTATAGTCCTTTATTGTTCTATTAAACTCCCAAACTCCAAGCCAAAACTGGAAAAGAGACTTCAGTTAATGGAATAGAAATTTAATTATGTCAGAAAGTAGCCCTTGTAAGGTAAATGCTTATTAGTATCATTTTTTTAGCTTTAAAAATAAGGTTTAGGAATAGGTATATTTCAAGAAAAATACTGAACTGCAAATTCTGAAACATTAGGGTTGCCACCATATTCCTTATGAATAAGATTTAGCTTGAAAAATGTATCTAATTTCCTCCCCCAATTCTGTTAATCCTAAAAACAATTAACCTAGTTTTATATTTCCCTTTAGCTACCTGAAAATTTATATTAAATTTGTTTTCTTTATCATCAATATATCTTTGTAATTAACTTATAAAATACAAAATTTGCTTTTCTCTCAAATGAGTAAAATAATTTTCCCCAGGATTAGATCTAATAGTTTGTTTGGACTGTGTGCCTGGTGCAAATTAATTGTTAAAATATTCTTTTCAGTAAATGGAAATTTTAAATCCATTGTTTTTCAGATTTTTCTTTTATGAAATTTGATTATGAGAATATATCCAACTTTCAAAAAGATTTTTAATAAAATATTTCTTTTATGAGAAGCAATTTTTACATATAATTTAACACCCACTTACCTCTCAAAAAAGAATCAAAAGCATTTAGGATCATCATTGAACTACTCATCTTCAAATATGACTAATTAGTTTAACATTATGTTTCAGGTTTTCCTTTAAATGATTCTGGAAAGACCTTAACTGTGCCTTTTCCATCCAAGTGAACTGAAAAAAAAAATTATTTAAACTGTCAGCGGATATAATAAAATCATTTTGTTGATAATTTGACCTCACTACTAAATAGGGAAAGGAAGTACTTTTTTTTCCTATCACCAGGACTACAATTATATTTTTAAAAATAATTTCTTTAGAATGGTACAAGCCTTTTATTGTTTAGTTTTCTGAAAGATAATTTAATTGTGGACTTGAACCCTGAGAAATTGTCAGACACTAAGACCTAAGTTTTTCAGTGAAGGATGAAACCAGAGATCACTCAACCACCTTTATTCATTCCCAGAAATGAGGGATGGGTCCTAGAGGCTTTTCCTTAGATTCTCCCTGTTCAAAGTAGACGCAAGTTCCCAGAATCTCTGATATTCTGTCAAATTATAACCTGGTGATTATCTATTAATCTCAGATTCTCCTAAAAGAATCATGTTGAGAGTATCCTTTTAGATTAAGGGATATTCTACACTTTAACAAATTGCAATCCTGACCTGTAGCTATTCTGGTTTCAGGGAAACTAGTAGACCTTCATACTCATAGATGTTTCTACCCTTGTCACAGGGCTATATCCTGAAAATACAAAATAGGTGAGAGAGAACCGTGCCAGTTCAAAGGGTGGGGGCAAGGCCACAGTCCTCCTCAGAACTACCCATAGGGCTGGCTAGCTCCCTTGTTGCAGACCTAGCCTGAAATCCAAGGAGGCCAGGTGCAATGAGCGGCATACTGTGGAAACCACTGAGCATGTTTTTCTGCCTTCTATTTCTTGTCTTCTTGAAATTTGTTTCAGATGCATACATGAATTCCATTTTCCCCCAGAGAATATTATTTTAAGAACAGAGTTTGCAACTACATGAAAGAGAACACGTTCTAATATTGAATAGGTACCATACAAATATCATATGCTTTTTCTCTTTTTCTAAAATGTCTATACCATGATTGAAATGATTCGTTCCAGAGTTCTAATAATTTTGATTAGATATGTAACACTAGACTTAGGTCTTTATTCTTACTAAATGTTTTGAATAAATAAAAACCCTTGATTGCATGTAAGTTGCTATACTTCCTGCAACTATGATCAATCTTGGGTGAATCATATGATTTAAGAACACACATCCATAAACACAGGTATCGATAAACTTTATAGGGTAGTAGTTAAGAGAGTGTGCCCTAGAGATGGATTTTCTACATTTCATATTTTCTTCATCCCAAATCTACATTTGGGAGGTTTATTTAATCTCTTTGTGCTCGCTCTCCTTATCTATAAAATAGAGATGATAATACTACCCACTTAAAATTATTAGGCAGATATGAATGAAGTATTGCATGTAATTCTGTTAGTACTCTGTTCTCACAAAGAAAAGGCTGTATATATACTTGCAAATGGTATTACAGAGAATCATGGGAGATATTGAGTGTAATGAAGTCTGAAATATTAGAAGTTCTATCTGAGGAAATTTTCTGCAAAGCAAACATATTCAAGAAAAGAAATTGATGCATTATCGCCAAATATGTAAGAAGCACTGGGCTGCTGTTTACTAGCAGGCTGTGTTCATTTTTCATCCATGCTTGACCACTGAGAAATAATATCCTGTTCCAAGTTAGTGCACAATAGAGAAGGGGAAACAGTCCAACAGTATTTAACTCTGAAGACTGAGATTAAACAGAAGCATCTTTTAGTTTCCAGGATTAAGACAAATTATATTTCACTTAGTCTTTCATATGGGATATTGTGATTGCTTAAGTTTAAAGTTACCTTGAGTGAAAACACTTCGTTGAATTACTTTTCCCTTCTAACGTTTCATTAAAGCTAGTGTAAGTAGTATGAAATCATTCACTGTCTATTACATCAATGTTTGATATTTCATTACAGCTAGCTTGCCCTCATATTATCTTTTCTTATGCCATTACCTTTGAAAAATGATCAATTGACGATCTAATGCCTTAAAATTTGTCTTAGATATATGGAATCTCTCAACAATCATTTTCAATGTTTTATTCAATTGCTAAAATGTGGATTCTCTTATTTATTGCCCATGGAGAAGACAGGAACAGTTTGCTGTCCCTGGTGAACTCACAAAACCCCTCTAGTCTACCCATTTCCACAGCCCCACACCGATCTTATTCACAGAAACCCACGTGGTTGTGGTTCAAGTTCTGTACTGTTATGCTGTGGGGCTATATGTCTCTTTAGGCCCATCTCTACCAAAGTTATCTACAGTATCACTGGTAGGATAAAACTCAGGAGCCTCTAAAAAGTATACTGCTGTGGTACGAGACCAAAAGAAGGACCCTTTTGTCCCTACCTGCTTCATAGTTAGCCACAGAGTGCGGATGATGCTGCCTCTGGGATGCTCATTGGACTCCATCAGCTCTGCTGCCCACTGTGATGGGCACAACTTCACCAAACTCTCTGATTGCCATTATGTATTACTGTATCTGCCCAGGTACCTTCTTTCAAAGCAGTGGGACCTAGATTAGTGGGTTGGGTGCTATATAATTCAATGACCTGATTTTTCTAGTGTTCAAGTTTTAGTTTTTATTGTTCTTTAACAACTGTACTCAAAACTTTTGTTCTCCATTTGGTCCAAGACTTAGCTATGAAATATAGATTTCTATTTTATAAATACTGTTCATGGCATCAGCAAGGTATAATATACCTCTGATAGCACCCCTGTATTTTTGAGTAAATAAGTTCATATCTCTAAAAATTAAGCCAGATCATGTAGTTTTGCTCAATGTATTTGATATATTCACTAACCTGAGGTTTAGTAATAGGAAACAATAACAAGTGCATATCACTGGGGTCAGGGATTTCATCAAGGCATAGTGATAATGACTAGTTCCTGTTCTTCAGGGTCTTGAACATTAGCCAGGAAGCCTTGAATAGCTGAGGGCATCGAGGATATCTGGAATCATTTAGAGGCATTTTTACCCACATTTCCAGTGCCTGGAAGCGGATGGCTTAAGAGCTGGGTCCAGCTTGGATTGTGAACCAGGACCCCTCCTTAAGGACTTTCCATGTGGCTTGAGCTCCTTGAGTGTAGTAGCTGGTTTCCAATAGGTAATATCTCAAAAGGAAGCATCGGGAGAATGAATATACCAAATGACTCAGGGAGAAGCTCCATGGCCCTTAAGAATTTAGCCATGGAAGTAATAGAGCATCATTTCCTTCATATTCTCTTGGGCAAATACAACCTTGATTCTGTTCAAGAACAGGGACAGCACATCCCAAAGGGAAGAATATAGCTAATTGCAGATCTTTTTTAAGTTTCACGACCTGTACTCTGGTTATGAAGTCTTTATATTCTTCTTAAGGGCAAAGCACATTAACAGCCTTCAAAGACTAACCAAAATCCTCATTCCATTTTATGCTAAGATGACTCAAAGTAGGACTTAGCTCAGTTTACCAACCAGAGCCTCCTTTTGTGGCCTCTCTATGTGGTTTGGGCTTCTCATTGCAAGGCAGTTGGGATCCACCAAGTCGAAATCCAGAAAATAAATTTCGAGAGACCAGAAGGAAGCTCCATGACATTTTATGACTTTCCCTCAGGAGTAATATATCACTTCTGCCATACTCTATTGGTCAAGAGTTGTAAGTCTACTTACATTTAAGAGAAGAGGACATAGAGTCCACTGCTACATGGAGAGATATCAAAGAACTTGGAAATTAAAAAAAAATAAAATAAAATAAAAGCTTCACCTTACATGGTCTGTCCTTTTTCTTGTCTTACCAATGTCTTCTCTGACATCATCTCTTCCTACTCTCGTCTTGTTCATTCTATTACACTGAAGTGGCTTCTTCACTTTTCATCATAATCATCAAGTAGGCTCCTGTCTTAAAAATTCTGCATTTGCAGTTCCCTTTTTCTCTTTACCAAGATAGCAGTACATCTCATCCCCACACCTCCTTCAGTTCTTTCCTCATGTGTTACTTTTACTAGAATATAACTTTCAGGAGAATGTTAGATGTTGTTTACTTTTGATCCACTAGTGCTTAGAATACCACCAAATACATAATAGATGGTAAAGTTACTTTGAATGTACTGCATGAACTGATTTCTGTTTCACAAATTGATAATTTCTGGTTCTTACTTTCCCCATTTTTATTCATGAAGACCCACTCATCCTGAACTTTAAAGTCTAAACATGAGGGGAAATTAAGAATAGGTGGTAGGGAATAAGAGACAAAAATCAAAGGAAAAGAATTTCAGTAAATTAAAATGTCCTTCTCCAAATCATATTTTTACTTCTGACTTATATATCTACCTCAAACATTAAACTTTTTTTTCCCACAATAGTCTTAAAACTAGAAACTTGATTTAGATCTTATATTAAATGACTAAATGTTGAGAAAATATGGTTGAGTGATTAAGGAAATTGTTCATAAAGTTTAAATCTTATCAAATTAAAGAAATTCCTTGTTAGAATTTTGAGTTATTATGATGCATCACAAAAATTCATGACTAATCAAGGTTATACAAATTCACAAGATACAAGTCCTCACTTTGGTTTATAAAACATAAGAAAGTGTATTATTTATATTTTCGTATTCTTTCACACCTGCCATCCTAAAATTACTGCCATGTACAAAATACACATATACAGCATCTACAAAAGTCTAATGCTCTATTTTCCTTGAGGGAACCCTAGTTTTGGAATTGATAAAAAGTCATTCTCTGATATACTTAATTTTGAAGCATATTAGGTCCTGTGATTAAATTCAAAATTGAATCAATTTAGGATTTATAAGGTGTGCAAAACATTACTAGAAATGAGAGGATTGATGGCTTTTACAGGGAATAGTTTTAAATTCACTCTAGTGAATTTAAATTTATTTTTATTGGAATTCCATATAATAGTGAAAGAAAGAAAGCATATACTTACCTTGGAAGGAATACACAATAGACCATCCTAATGGACTATGAATTTTTAAAAATTCTATGTCTGTTTATTTTCTTTTTCTCTCTGTGTCTTGGAGGTAACAAATTCCATGTAACTAGAAAATAAATACTGATGTCATATTGACTAATCATATAAGTTATTGTAAAAATGCTCAAATTGATTAAAAGAATGATTGATTTTAATAGCTTATCACTGAGTCAAAATCACATGCTATATTTATAAATTAAGCTTGGTGGGATTTTATGGTTTAGCAGATGAATAATTATTCTCAAGTATCTTTCTCTGATTCATTATGTATTTAAAATTTGTTCAGTGAGTAATGACCAAAACCTGCCATTTCATTGATTGATGATTGGAATCAGAGCCATCAGCTGCAATCATCGCAAGGGTTCCAATTTTGTTTATGAGTTAATTGAGGATTAGGTATGTCAGGTGCCTGGGGATTCAGTGATATTTTCAGATTGCTCATATTCTCTTAGGGAAGTGAAGGAAGTCATGTTGCTGGCCACATATTCCAGTTTCGTAATGTTGGTTATAAAATATAATTTTTTAAATCTACAAAATGGGAATAGTAAAAGTCCAATTTATAATTTGTAGTAATGCTGACATCTAAATAATTCCAATTGTCTTCTACCACTCCTGGTGGGATTGCACCAGTTCCCTTGAAGTTAGTTGGGACTTGTGTCTTGTTTTGGGCAGTAAGTAGAAGTGATGTATGGCACTTCCTTTGAAAGCTTCAAGAGCTTGTGTATAAATTGCCACACTCAGTGTTACAGTGCCTTTCCATTAGCCTAGATTTGAGCATCAGAATAACACGAACAGAGATCTCAACCGGACAATGGTAACCATATACAAGGAGCAAGAAATCAATCTTTGTTGGTTTAAGTCACCAAGATTTGGAGGTTGCTAAATAACACTATATAATCTAGTCAAAGTTTGTGTAAAGTGTAGAGCATAGTATTCAGCTCAGATACTATTATCATTATTATAATAAAAGTTTTACTAATGACTAATATAGACAAAAATGCAATGTAAATACTACTAATTAGAACACATAAAACTTATAAGAGTAGATTATATGCCCCAAATGCTAGTTTGTTCCTTTTTGTTCAAATGTTCTTTAATCTCTGTTGTGAGTAGATGGTAACTAAAGTTGATAACCTAAGAAAAAAACATAGGAGCTCATTTTCTGGAGTCACAGGCAAACTACCATAATTTATTAATTAAAATTTTTTAAAAAATAGAAATGGCTAAGAGGTTACTCAAGGAGAAGGAAAGAAGAGAATTGAAAATTGCTACTTTTAACCCTGTGCTTCTCTATATTTGATTTGATAACATGTGCAAGTACTGTTTTCATCCCGCTGCCTACTTGACAGCTTCATCTGGGTAACTCAAATGCACCTCAAATGAAAAAATACCCAACGCTGAATTCATTGTCTGTTTTTCCATTGCCTCCTGTATCCGTTAATGGCACAAATCCATTAATCCACTCATCCTTGACACTTCCCTCTCCCTCATCCCCCTTGTTTTAGTTTTCACGAAATCCTATCAATCACTTTGATTTCTTAAATATCACCTGAATACATAGGTTTCTCTTTTTCACCATGGTTGCCTTTATGCTCTGCTCTTTTCTACAATACCGAATTAGCTTTTTAATGGTCTTGTCTAAACTCACTCTGAGCGTTCTCATCAGAGCTTCAGTGGTATTTCCAACTGCAGTAGTGATTGTGTTTCATACCCTTGCCTAAAACACAACAATGACTTCCAATTGCTCTTAGAATACAGAACAACTCCTTTTCCTTAACTTAATCTGGGAGGCTGTGCATAGTAAAACCATGTCACCATCTTTGACCTCTTATACCCCTGGATACTTCACTCTCTATGCTCTGGTGGTCCACTTTAACTTTTTAAAACTCACACTGTCTATTCACAGAACAATTGCCTGTGTTTGTTCTTCTGCCTAGTGCAACTATCCTTGCCACAATCCACCTCACTCTGTTCAATCTAAACCATTCCTCAGGTCTCAACTAAAGGAAAGCCAACTTTCCCACACCAGGACCAATCATTTTCCTTCGTCATATGCTCTTAAAAAACATATTCATTTGAATTATATTTGTCTTGCTTCTCTGAATATGATGCTGAAAGAGAAAGTGACTACATAGGTTTTTGCTCACTGTTTATATTGCTCCAGCAATTAATATATAATTTTTAGTGACTGACAAATGGTAAGGAATCAAAAATATTTGTTGTGAATTAATATATGGCCCACTGATCACTTACTCAAACAATAATGCAAACTTCGTCAGTCTTCTCTCAATATTCCTTCAAGTTATAAGATTTTCGCTTTCTCAATTTCTTGTTGGACCTTGGTTTCTATTCTTAATTGTTATCACATGGTTTTAAAGAGTAGTGAGACACCAGATGCAGGTAAATATGCTGTACCCTGTTCTTTGGGTGTTGAGTTTGCTAAGTTCTTTATAGATTCTGGACACTAGTCCTTTATCTGATATGTCGTTTGCAAATATCTTCTCCCATTCTGTCAGTTGTCTTTTGATTTTGTTAACTGTTTCCTTTGCTGTGCAAAAGTTTTGATCTTGATGAAATCCCAATAGTTCATTTTTGCCCTTGCTTCCCTTGCCTTTGGCGTTGTTCCTAGAATGGATCAAGAAGATGTGGTATATATACACAATGGAATACTATGCAGCCATCAAAAGAAATGAAATCTTGCCATTTGCGACAACATGGATGGAACTAGAGCATATCATGCTTAGCGAAATAAGTCAAGCGGAGAAAGACAACTATCATATGATCTCCCTGATATGAGGAAGTGGTGATGCAACATGGGGGCTTAAGTGGGTACGAGAAGAATAAATGAAACAAGATGGGATTGGGAGGGAGACAAACCATAAGTGACTCTTAATCTCACAAAACAAACTGAGGGTTGCTGGGGGGAGGGGGTTTGGGAGAAGGGGGTGGGATTATGGACATTGGGGAGGGTATGTGCTTTGGTGAGGCTGTGAAGTGTGTAAACCTGGTGATTCACAGACCTGTACCCCTGAGGATAAAAATATATGTTTATAAAAAATAAAAAATTTTTAAAAAATTTAAAAAAAATAAAATAAACTAAAAAAAAATATGCTGTACCCTGGAATGTCTTCCTCTACTGCTTGAGATTTACTAGATCCTTTAAGGAGAAATAATATCTTCCATATTTAGTGCTGATTGTAATTTTTATCCATTCTCAAATGTTCCTATTTTTGGTCATTTTTCTCTATGTTATATATCCCTTGAAAAATAAATACTTACACAGGCTACTGTGTTTCCATGGAGAACTTTCACATTTATCTGTAGATTGTTCTTGGTGTTGTTGTCAAGAGTGGTATATTGTGTTCTATGAACTAAGAGTCTACGGTTTGTAAATTCTGAAATAAAGCATAAGGCTAAAGAGAGAGTAGATGATTGCTTAATTGATGGAAATTATATCTAGTTTGAAAGAGGAAAAATAAGTGGTGGTGCTTCTAGGCTTGTGGTTTTGTTTTGGAACTATCATGGTGCACAAAACCCTTGGCAGCCTATCTTAGCAGTAGGGGGGCGGGGGTTATGAGCTCATACACTGAGCTTCTCTATTTTCGGATGGAAAAAAAAATCACGGTATAGATATTTTAAATTACCCAAGATAGTAGTGTGTTTTAAATGTATATATTTTTAAATTTATATTTTTCCTGACTGTCCCATATTGCTGCCCCAAATCAAGGTTAATTCAGAAACAAATGAACAAATTTTAAAAAATGTCTCAATGTTTTCTGTGTGTTACCAATTAGCAATCAATCTTTCTGATTCTGAAACAAATTTATGGATTAATTTTGATTAGATAAAATTGTTCCCAGGAGAGAACTGTGGAAATAAAACTAAATTATGTTATGTCAAGATTTTCTGTTACATTTCAAGTTGAATGAATTACAAAAGAAGTGCCAAAGTTTCCTTAGTTAGACAGAAGTGGTATTTTGACATGAATAGAAAAAAGATCAAAGAGACAGATAAATTTCCACTTTTCTCCTGACTTCATCAAATTGCGGTCGAGTTTGACAAAGCTCTTTTCTTTTGCTAACTCCCACATTCCATAAATTTGAGCTGAGAATTCTCAATAAATGTCAAAGAAGATGCAACTTGTTACTTAGTTTTTCTTGTTTGAATGATCCAATGAGGCATTTTCCAAACTGAAGGAAAATGCCATAATCCAGCTATATATTAAGAGGCTGTTTCATTGTGGAGATAGCTCTGATATGACTGCGAGAATCTGTTATCAGTGCTGCTTTAATTCTCTGGAGAGGGGCTCCTGGGTGGCTCAGTGGGTTAAGCCTCTGCCTTCAGCTCAGGTCATGATTTCAGGGTCCTGGGATCTAGTCCCGCATCGGGCTCTCTTCTTGGCAGGGAGCCTGCTTCCCCCTCTCTCTCTGCCTACTTGTGATCTCTCTCTGTCAAATAAATAAGTAAAATCTTAAAAAAATAATAATAATTCTCTGGAGAGCCCGACACTTGCTTGGCAGGCAGATTTCATTCTTTGAAATATCATTAAAAGTTACATTTTTCTAACAAATGCTCAATAGAGTTTATGTATATGATGCTTCTTTATTGCTTCTTTTAGAAAGATGCTAAGATAAAATAATCTAGAGATTAATATACTGGGCTCTAATTAAATATAAAAATCATATTTCACTGACGAATAAATGTAGACTTTGATCAAATAAAAAATTCCTATATTTTGTTTGCTAGTTAAGAATGAATAAGGAGGGGTGCTTCTGTGGCTCCATTTGGTTGAACATCTGACTCTTAATTTCAGCTCAGGTCATGATCTCAGGGTTGGGATGCAGCCCAGATTCAGGCTCCATGCTCAACAGGGAGTCTGCTTCTCTCTCCCTCTCTCTCTTTTTCTCTCTTCCCCCTCTGCCTCTATCCCTGCTCTCTCTCTGAAGTGAATAAATAAGTTTTGTAAAAAAAAAAAAAGAATGAAATAAGGAAATTTTTAAATTGCTATTATTTTTGGTTAATAGACAAAATTGTGAGACAAAGTTAATGAACAGTTAGATGCCTGTTATAGTTTCTTTATTTCTTTTAAGTTGGATTATGGGAGAACAATTTTATTTATCTTGAAGCATCAATATCCATATAACCCAAAGCAAATTTCCCTAGGAAATTTGAACTGATTTCTCTTGGCATTTACCTTCCCTTCACAACAAGTTCTGAAATTTCATCTGGCAGATATAATTTTAGTTTTTTAAAAAATCATCAGTAACCATCTATTAATGAGTGCCTACTGTTTCATAGACACTTTGCTAAGCACCGACGATTTGAAAGAAAGCATGGTCTCTGATGCTGAAGGCTGTACATCAGTAAAAAAAGACCTGTGATACATATTTACCATACAATGTATGACTGCTTATGTGGTAGAATGTATAAAGAACATTCTGTTGGAGTAGAGAGGGGACACTAATCCTATTCTGCCTGTTGTACGTGTGAAAGGCATCATACATAAACAGGGATCAGAGTGATGCCATTGCTGGAAGGGAGCCATGAACCAAAGAATATAGGGGATTACACAGTCCAGAAAAGGAAAGGAATGAATTCTTTATGGGAGCCTCCAAAAGGAACCAGACTGCAACACCTCCGTTTCAGTTCAGTAAAGCAGATTTGAGACTTCTGACCTTCAGAACTGTAACATAGTGAATTTAAGGTGTTTTAAGCTGCTAAGTTTTATAGTGATTTGTTACAGAAGCAGTAGGAAACTAATATAATTACCAATATATAGTGGCATACCTTTGCAGAGTATATATAAACATCTTCTCGGTAGTGAACCATAATGTTTAAAAATTAATTCAAGTCATTCTCAAATTCCCTTTTAAGGAGGCTTGTTGCTAACCATTCTTCTTCTTAGGAGAATCATTAGAAAGAGTGAGCATAAAGTTACCTCTTTACAAAGAAACACAGAGTATAAGCCTCAAACACAATGCTTTACATATTCATACTGCTGCATGGCACATTGTAGGTACTACAAGAGCTCGGGATTATCTTCGTTATCACTCTAGCAAATATCACTCTGTAACACTTTGTAACTGCCTGACAAAATATTCTAAATTAATTGAAACCTATAGACTTCAAATTTATGATATAGTAAAGCTTAAATTTAGACATGTGTACTGTATTTGAAATATAGAAGTGTGATTAATGGGTTAATTCATGCCTGAGCCACCCAATACCTGAATTCATGATCACGCTGAGGAGAACTAAGCTTACAAATGCGTAGACTCTCATGGCTCTCACTCAGGGATAGGCTGAAGCAATAAAATATCTGTTTCCTTATTGGACCAAAAGATTCAATGTTTCTTTCTTTCTTTCCTTCTTTTCCTCCCTTCCTTCCTTCCTTCCTTCCTTCCTTCCTTCCTTCCTTCCTTCCCTACTTCCTTTCTTCCCCTCTTCCCTTACCCTCCCCTCTCCTCTCCCCTCCCCTTCTCTCCCCTCCCCTCCTCATGCTCCTCTTCTCTTCTCCTCTCTCTCCCTTCCCTTCCCTTCCCTTTCTTTCCTTTTCCTTTTCCTTTTCACCTCGTCCACTGGTAGCTAGAGTACTTAGACACCATGGCACTCAACTCCCTTTTTGGCTCTGACTCTGTCTCCCCCTATTTTTTTCCTGCTTTGATCTGAAGATAAGAGGTAAAATTAAATATCAGAATTTTCTATAAAAGACTGAGAAAAAAAAATTCCTTCTAACTACTCCTCTTAAACAGGAAAAGATTCTTTTAATCACACATATTCAGAAACCAAGGATTTATTTCCGTGAGTATAACTAGATAATCTTGGAGAATCAAATTATTGAAGTATAGTGATTTGCCCTGATGGGTTGATTCTAGACTTTGGAATCCATAAAACTCATTATGTGGCCTGAAGACAAATTAATTAACTGAATGTTTGCTCTTTTATGTCTCATTTATAAAGAGGAAAACAAATTTCATGAATTTCTATCAGTCTGGAGTGGAAAAAACTCTGGGAAAAGTTCTATTCCATAAGTAGAAGTATCCTTCCCACTGTTAGGAAATTCTGAGAAACGTAAAAAATTTTTCAAGTTTCCAAACTAGAAAAAAATAAAGACCTGAAATTTTTTCATTTGAAACAAATAACTACAAAAATGGAAATAAATGGTAAAATTAGGATGCTTTTCCATTTACTGTTGATAATGATGACCGTAGCTTCAATTTTTCATATGTGCATGCACATATATCTATGTATGTATATGTGTGTATATATATAATCCATATATACATATATATTTATTTCATATATATACATAATTATATATATAACAAATAGCTACACAACCTTATAAACTTAGAAATAGACCAGAAATACAAATAATAATGATTTAAAGAAAAGTTAATGAAAACAGCAGGAGAAAGAGTAATTTTATTTTCATAAGATTTTTTACCAGCCAAATTCTATGAAGAAGAACCTCAGTGTGACCAAAATAATGAATGTATAAGGCAAAAAAAAGAACAAAAAAGAGTTATAAAACCAGTCATTTGAAAATACACAAGATTTTAAAGAACAGAATAAGGAGATAGACTGGGATTTAACACACTGACCAACAGAATTTAGACTCTAACCCTGGAGATTGGATTGAATGTGAAAGAAGCAGAAATTGTGCTTGGGTGAACAAGTTATAGCAACCAGATGGAAGCATCTGTAAGTGTTCTAAATTTGAAATAACAACTAGAGACTTTTTATTGTTCAATGGATATTGATAATAAGCTGTGCATCCTATTAGCTCAGACTGAAAAACACATGTCTCTCAGCTCCAGTGTTGAAACCATATCTAAATCAGGAAGTATTTCTTCTTCAGTGACTGTGAACGCAGAGCTCCTGGGGTCCTTTCTTTAATAATTATTGTTCAGGAAGATGCTGATAATAGGGACTTGTCAGAGACTTTTGTGACACCAGTGCCATCCACTGCATCACAGTACTTGCTGGCAGGTATTATAAGAAAACAATACTTTGAATGCAAATGGGATCTAAATCGCATACAGTCAGATTATGTATGAGGAATAACACTGAAATGCTACTCCATTAGCATAAATTTTGTTCATTCTTTTCCAGGTCATTTTTAACCTTTCAGTAAAAATAAAGATCCTCTTGGTAATGTAATTTAAGCCACCAGCCTTCTTTGCAGTTCTCCTCACTTTCCCAAGCACATTTAATGCTGATATATATTTTTCTTCATTATCTTACTGCAGAAATAGTGTTTTGTCTCTGAGCCTTGAAGCTTTTTCCTAGCGTTAGTTCACTATAAGTCATCTTGAAGTTATGTAAATCTGGTTTTAGCCATATGCCCCTGGCTTCTCACCACACACATGTTTTGAGTAGACTACGTGTGTGTGTGTGTGTGTGTGTGTGTGCTGGGCCTATAGTGCTCTGTTTCATAACTGAATCACTTTTCTGCTTTGGTACCTTCTTCATCTTTTTCTCTTTCCTATGATTTGTGCCTCAACCTAATTATTTCTCTAAAATCTGATTTTCCATCTTCATCATGTGTTCTTCAACATACCCACAATTAATATGTAACTTCAGTGGACCCCGCTCTTCAACTCATACCTTCGAATTATGACAGTAGCAACGACGAAGGTTTGAAAGGGGAAATCAGAATTTATTTTTTCCTAGAGGAAGATTATTGTAAGTTCTCAGGAGTGCGTGGGTGGCTTAGTCATTTAAGTGTCTGCCTTAGCCTTGGGTCATAGTCTCAGGGTCCTGGAATCGAGCCACTCATTGGGCTCCCTGCTCATGGGGAGTCTGTTTCTACCTCTTTCTTTGTGCACTCTTTCTCTCAAATAAACTAATAAAATCTTACCCTAAAAAAATATGCTTTCAGAAACCTAGTTCAATCAGAAACATGGCAAGAAAAGACAGTCAAGGGATTCCTTGCAGTAGGATTTAATTTTAAAAAAGAACAAAAAAGAGAGAACCTATGGAAGATGAAGGTCTCACTGTGGGGTGGGTACTGGACACTGGGCTGCAAGCAGGTGGGTAAAGTCTGTACTAAGCTAGAGAAGACACTAAGAAGTAATCCTATAGTATCTTTGGTCTTGGGGCAAATTGGAGTTCTGACCAGTTGTAGCTGAAATTGTTGGGACGTGTGGGATGTATGTCTTAGTTAAATGAAAGACTTGAATTTGTGAAAATAACAGCAGGTACCCAAATTCAATCTTAGAGGGAAAAAAGGCGGGGGTGCTCTCCTCAGGAAAAAGAAATTAGAGACGTGAACTGAAAATAGATGCACAGAATGCAATGTCACCAAAGAAGAGAACTTTTCTACATTTAAAAAGATGTCATATTTTATATTGAGCACATAATATGGAATCTGGAGAGTTCTAGCCAAAAAACCAACACCTATGTAGTATCCAAACAGTTAATAAAAAGAGTAACCATGTAGCATAATAAAAAAGCCTGACCATACTGATTTTTCTTTATCTTTAGTACAAATTACCACATTATATTGAGAAGGAATTTATGATTAGTAAGGCTATATCTATGCTATACGTATTGTAATTAGCTATTGATATACATTGATATATTGATATGTGATTTCATGCAGGGAAGAAATTCCCGAGTTTTATTTCTACTGACCTCCAATCTTCCACTACTAGTTTCTCTTGACCCTTCCATGAAGCTGGTGAGCAGACAAGCCTAATGCACCACAATAGGTAGTCCCTAGAATTCAGCATCATGGGGCACAGCATATCAGAGAAGGGCAAATAGTAGGTCTGAGTAGAGGAAACAACTAGAACAATATGTAACTGATGTGACTTAGTACATTTGTGGGATAGCTGAGTTACAGATCCTGATTTTTATATTCCCCCGGAGTCATCTTATAAATTCAAGTTCACCTTCCCACCTTTTGACTTTGAGCTTGGCCATGTAATTTACCTTGGCTAACATTAGCAGATGTGATGCAGATGTTGCAAAGTTTGGCTTACTCTCTTGTATTTTTGCTGTTGCCAAGAAAATATACTCTTATAACCCTTGAACTAGGGTTCCTTTCACCTGCCCCCACCCCCGCCCCTGCCAATGACACACAGAACAGAGTCCCCTAATTCACAGCCTTGCAGACTGAAGCAGAGCTTTTCTAGTTGATGCATGCATCTGAAAATAAATGATTAGTTCTGAAAGCCACTGAATTTTGCATGGTTTGTTACGCAGCAGTCCTGTGTAGCTGACTGATAGAGCATGCACGGTGCTATTACATGCATTACCTTTAAAAATTCTGAATGTTAAAATAGCAGTTCAGGTGAATTAAAAGATAGAGCTACCTGAAAATGAGAGAACCAAACTACTACTGTGAGCATTTTCTGATCCCATACAGGTGTCTACTCTTAAGAACCAATTTTAACTCAGTAGATGGCATATCAGGTATTATAAAATCAGTGCCCTGATAGAATCTTGTCTTGCATATATTACGGAAGAAATACTACTTTTTCTTTTTTTTTTTTTTTTTTTTTACTTATATTCTTATTTTATTTTAGTGACATATACATATAAAAAGAATATTTAATATTCATGTAGGGCATATGTATAACAGTAGTACGGGTTTCTAGAACTCCCTTCCCAGTGCATGCCCTAGAACATTTTCAGTCTTTAGTATCTATGTATTCCTATGTATTCCTCCCCTATTCTCCCCTGCTTTCCTCTTCCTGATTAGTGAAAATAATACTAATGCCAGTTTATCAAAAGAATAAACTGGCATTTGTTTAACACTTACTAAATGTACAGGGCATTAGACTTTCTTCTTGTATAGGTGTGATAAAAAACTCTTAATGGGGGCAGAATACGTGTTAATATTTATACAATTAAGAAAGTTATGTTCAGCTAAGACTCTTAGAAAAGAAAGTGATCCTTTCCAAAAAGACACCTTTAAAACACCCTTAGTCATTGCCATAGTGCCTAAAAAAAAACACAGTGGGAAGAAAAATGTAAATACTTGACAGAAAGCTCAAGCTCAGCTTAAAAAGAGACTATGAGCAACCACAAAATTTAAACATTTCTATTAACAAGAAACACCGATAGTTTGAAGGACATGGTAGAGGAAGGAAATGCTTCTTCTAGAAACCAACTAATCAAAATTCAGAAACACAGCCTTCATGAGATAATGCATAAAACTTTTTGTGATTAACAAAGAGAGTTCTGAAGTAATAAACAGATCTTCTAACCATGGCAGTTAGGAACTGGATAATGTGGGGCCCTCCAAAGAGAATCCTTTTAGGTTCATTAATAAGAAAAATGCAAAGTTCACAAAAATGATTATCAATAGTTTTCTATCTGATGGAAGTGACATTAACATCATAACCCTTTTCTAGATTTTTATAGTATGATATATATATATATAAATATAATTATATATAATTATTATTATCTATATAATATATAATATGTATGTGTATGTATGTGTGTGTGTGTGTGTGTGTGTGTGTGTGTGTGTGTATGTATTTCCAAAAATCAAGTTCAGTCACTCAAAAAACACTTTAGTCACCTTCATGGACTTCCAAGATTTTTTTTAAAAGCTCTAGATATTGAAATATATAGGCAGTACATGGACAAGATGAGCGCATCCTCATTATTAGAGATAAAGTTCTGATGCTCAGTGTCAACTTCTTCAGGTAAGCATACCCTTCTTAAGCAGTACCTTGCAGCTTAGGTCTCTCCACTATGCTACTAATAACATTGTCACATAGCTGGTCAGAAGCAGAAGGTACAGAGCTTCAAATCATTAGTTTAGTTCTCTTTCTTCCACATCTTGCTGTCTAAATACCTATCCTAATCATTAATATCTACTAAAAAGAAAATGTTGGGACCCTTTTCTCCTAAAGGTATATGTATATTTTACTTAGGTAGCTTGAATGGCCACATGCTAATTAAGATAAAGCCATTGCCAGGGGTGCCTGGATGACTCAGTCATTTAAGCACCTGACTTTTGATTTTGGCTCAGGTCACAATCTCAGTTCGTGGGATCAAACCCTCTGTGGGGTGCCGTGCTCAGCATGGAGTTGGCTTGAGGTTTTCTCTCTCTCTCCCCCTCTGCCCCTTCCCCCATGTGCATGTGCTTGTGCTCTCTCTCTCTAAATAAATCAATAAATAAAATATTTTTTTAAAAAAGATAAAAGTCACTTCTAAAGAGAAGACTGTACTTCAACCCCGGTTAGTTATTTCTAAACTTAATGCCATTAAGTTTACATAGATTGGGAGAAATTATGAATGGACTAAAGCACTTCCACAATCATTAAGAGAAAACCAACACTTATGCATGCTATACTGCTATTTGACAATCTGTACCATCTTTTTATCCATTACATTATATGATATTCTTTGCCAAGGACAATTAAAAGTCCTAAATATACAAGGGGCTATTATACCAGGGATGTCTTAAGCTGCCAGCCATCTGGAGATGAGTTTAAATTTTAGCCAGTGGGATTAGGGATGCTCATAATCATTGATGTTAATATTGATGAAACATTCCTGGACTACAGATTTGTAGACCAGAAATGTTTGACCATATACTGATGTGAGATTAGGAGCAATCTAACAGGTTTTCAGAGGAGACTTATGCCTTCTTTCCTGGAAATTGTTGATAGATGCCTTGCAGTCTGGGTGTGGCAAAAAAAAAAAAAAAAAAAAAAATCTGTCCTCCCCTCCATCAGAACAGATGATCTCATGTCAACAGGTCCACTCCAAGCCTATGTCAGAGAACTAAAAAGATGATACAAAGTGCAGAAAAAATAAATTTTTCATATCATTTTTGAAGCCTATTACCAGCAACAACAGATTAATCCGAGCACCTGTTATATGAATAACGTAAATCATCTTACAATTAACCAGTGTAAATAGCATGCAGTTAACCTCACAGCTATTATCCTTATCATTTAATCATAATTCAAACTAGATTGAAAAAAAAAAAAAGAAAAGAAAAACAGATCTCATAGTAAAACTCTTGTTATGATTGCAACATTTTTCTGTGGGGTATTGTGGATGACAGTGATAATTTTACAAGATAAAATACTATATTCAGAGAGTTCTTGGCATATGTGAGAGTGACTCTTTTAATAAAGCTAATAAAGCTTTCCCTTCCCTATATTTGATTTAATATAGGGGTCTGGCTTTACTCTATTTTGATATCACATTTCACACACTACAGAAAGCTTTAACAGCAGCCCTTTTAAAGACATACTCCTACCCCCCAAGCTTCTTTGCTCTCCCACTGCTTCCACATCAACTCACATCTTTCATTGTTTCCTTTTTTTTCCTCCCTCCGGACGACTTTGGTTCAATGGCAGTTTCATCCCCTTGAAAGCACATTATATTGGTTAGAAAAACAGGTACCACGCTGCTTTCACTTCTACAGATATATGCCGTTTTCCCCTCAGCCTATAAGCTCTTCAACATGACACGACGCTATGAAGTTACCTTCACTCTCACAGTTTCAAACAAACCTTTGCAACCACAGATCAAGACGTTTAAAAGTTCACTTCCTGATTTGTAGCGGCTCACTGAGTGTTTTCCCAGCTTCAGACATGCTGTTGCAAAGGAACAGTGAAGCTTCTAATGTTTGAAAAGCAGCGGGGATTCAGTTCTTTAATGGAGAACATTCAAATTTGCAGTCCTAAGCCGACGATGCGGGGGGGGCCACATTTTCCACAATCTGTTGTGAGGCCCCCAGGTGGAGCAGCCCTGCCACATGTCTAAATGAGCACAAATGCTTCTTCTACCTCCTGCAGCCTTGAGGGTTTATCTCCCCCCATCCAGGCCGTTCAACTCACATGCTACAAATCATGTTCAGAAATGCAGTTGAAAGAATGCACTAATAATCTAAACTTTCTGGTTTTTTAAAATTGTGAATGTCCTGATATCCCTGACCATTAACAGGTAAACCTAGTATCGTTCTCCTGCATTTGGTGAAATTGCATCTCACTAAACACAGACTAGAAATCGGGTCAGCTGCTTTCTGTATTATCCTGTCTTGGCTTCCTAACTTTCCAAAGCTTCTGTGTTCTTACCTGTCAAATAAAGGGGAGGTTAGGTTAGTGTAAAAAATAAAGGAGATTATGTCATCTATCAATCCAATGAGACTCAGCCAACACCTCTTGTAGACTGATTTACTCTATGCCTCAGATTAAGAGGTATAATAATAAATAAAACAGAACACTGATCCACAGTGGAAAGCACTATGTTAATCATAAGACATTATGCTTTTATGTGATGTCTCTGTTACAACCTAAGGTGGGAGTTCAGAACTAGCTAAGTAGTCAAGAAATAGTACTGATAATAGTATCATTTGTAATTACAGACAATAAACACGTAGTGGTGTAGGCACTAAAGTATGAAATTTGTAGAAAATTGTCTTTTGTAGTAGAGATTCTGGAAGAAAATCAGAGAGAGAAAAACATTTCTTTTTGTTTCAATTCTGGAAGATATAAAAAACAGTTTGTGTGAATCAAATTACTGTCTCTAAAGGCAGATAACGGGTACAAAATTATATTGTTGCTTTATTTCCAAAGCTGTTGCATACATACAAAACTGCCTCAACTTATCAAATCAATGGACAGAGATATATCTTCAACTGTAACTGTATCAAAAGAGAATTTAATATAATTCCATGTTTTTTTTTTTTTTTTTTCCTTTCACAGTGAAGGTGTAGCTCATAAAAATTGAGGTTAAATCATTAAATAGCAGTTGGGCCCAAAACTGTGGTAGGCCTTATAAAAAGGTGATACAGTAAGTTGAAGCACAACTTTTATATTTAAGTGGTTTCAAATCCGCTTGAGAGAAATAAGCTTGACATCTGTGAAATAACTAAAATACGGTATTGCATATCAGGGTAGCATACAGAAGTCTCTGGATTGGGAACTCCAGAATACTTACATAATAAATGAACATTGTAACATAGAAATGTCAAAGAAGACTTCTCTGAAGGATAAATTCTATGAACAATTCACAGACAGGCCCTATGTTTTAGTCTCCTTGGCATCTCTCTAGTACTTAGAAAAGAATCAAATCCGTATGCATACTCAGTAAATGTTGAGTTGAACTCATGTCAGTGGAATCATTAGCTATGCATCAGGTTAGGAAGATACCAAAGCAAAGAAGTTGCAGTCTGGATGGGAAGAAAGACATGGAAACACATGACAGTGGCAAACCTGGATCATGCTTTCAGAGTAGTGACATATATGAAGCATGGCAGTGGAGTGAAGGAGAGAACAGTGCTTCTTTCCTGCATGGTGTCTCCATAGAGATCTGGTAGATACTGGATTTCTTCTGGAATACAAGCAGCAAAGCATTAAGGAAAAAGAAGAATGAGAAGAAGGGGGGGAGGGGGAGGAGAGGAAGAGGAAGAGAAAAAAAAGGAAGAAGAAGAGGAGGAGGAGGAGGAGGAGGAGGAGAAGAAAGAAGAAAGAAAAAAGAAGAAAGAAAAAAAAGAAGGCCCAGAAATATGGAATAGTAATTTTACATTTGGGGATATAAAAAACTCATATGGCTGGAATATTGAGCAAACTTACTCTGTTTCAGATAAATTCAAATGTTTCGGTGTTCAGCAAAGTTTTCAACTTAATAGGACATGTAAATAAGTCAAACAAGTAAGAAAATTTTCATGGAATAATATGGAGAAAGCATTTGAGTAGTCATGATGGGGAGTGGGAGTAGGGGTGAGTGAGGTAGGTAGCAGGAAAGACCAGGCACTACCATGGCCAAGATCAGTGATTCTTGAACTCTAGAATGTATTGGAATCACCTAGTTTAAGATGATATTGTTGGGCTCTTACCGCCAGAGTTTCTGGTTCAGTAGGCCAAGGGCAGTCCCATCATTTGAATTTCTGAACAGTTTCCAGAAGATGCTAATACAGCTCATCAAGAACCACACACTGAGAATCACTGGTTTAGAAAAATTAAATTGTATAAACAGTGTAGGACTTGCTGACAAAAAGTTTTAATCTTTGAAATTAAGAGTTTGGATTGCTCTTATTGATGTTAGTAAGTCATAATGCCTTCTTAAACTCCATAATTCTCAGATTTAAAATGTGTAAATATAAATCAGGAATTAGTGTACACTTCAGGATCGACAACTGTCAAAAATATAAAAACCCACAACTTCAAATTTAAGGATCAGTGTGGAAAAATGGAAACATTTATACACTGCTAGTAGAAGAGTAAGCTGGGGGTGCCCAGTTGGCTCAGTCAGAGCACGCAACTCTTGATCTTGGCACCATGAGTTCGAGCCCCACATTGAGTGTAAAGATTACTTCAAAAACAAAAAACTTTTTTTAAGTGTAAGCTGATATAATGCTCTGGAAAGACATTTGGTGATGCCTAGAAAATCTAAATATGCGTATGTATTAAGATCAGAAATTCTATTTCAAAGTATGTTCCCCAAAGGAACTCTCACAATTGTGCCACTGGGAAACCTGTATAAGAAATTTCATTATAGTAATTTGATAATATCTATTTACCTAGATGTAACTATCATACATTATATATATCACCAAGAAAATGAAAAACATAATTGCAAATGAGATTCCACTGAATAAATTTCTGGTTAAAATGAATTAAATATGTAAACATTAGCATGGATCAACCTCAAAACCAAAATGTTGAAGAATGTATATGCTACGCCTTCTTATAACTCGTCAGTGTGTAAAGAAATTCCGTATATTAATTGTGGGTACTGACCCATATATGTCAATATATAAAATATCATGCAATAATCTTTGCCAAACAGAAGAGTGATTATGTCTGTTATGGATGAAGAATGAAATTGGAGACAAATATACAGAGGGGTTTATATTTTGTCAGTAATTATTTCTCTCCAGGTTGGTTGTAGACACATGTTCATTTTTTTTAATATTGTCATCATATTACATGCAAATTAGTTTATAACTCCAAAAATAAGAAGGTCATAATGAAAACGATGCTTTAAATAATGATGTAATAATTTGAACCTGTTACACATGATGAATTGAGTGGGAGCGACAGGTTAAGAGATAGGCAATAAAGATGCCTTTTGAGAGGCTACTGTTCAGATTTCCTTAACAGCCCCTGGATTTCATATTCTTATGGTGTTCCTAAACAATGTTTAGCACAGCACACTCCACTTGAAGTTAACTATCAGAGAATTTTTTTCAACAGCTTATGTAAAGTTAAAGTTTATTGGCCTTATTATTGATAATTGGCCCCATTTGGCTGAAATTGTGTTTGCTTACCTAATAAAACTGGCAGTGCTTAATATCTTAATGAGAATAGAGAGGCAGGAGTGGTGTGCAGGAGAAACTCAGTCACACTTGAATCTATAAAGTTAACTGCAGTAATAAATTAAATATTATCTTTATGATTCAGTAATTTTCTTCTACATAAGCATGTCTGGCCAACAATGTTAAAAACCAGCTTCACTTGTACAATTAATTTTATTCTTAACTCATAGATTATATTAATATTCTAATAAGTGTCTTTGATGAAATAAATAAGATAGATAAGAGTCTCAAGGATGAATAAAAAAAATGTTTCAGTCAGTGAATAACTCACATGTCATCTTTCAGGTGTTACTGCTCTTATGTCTTATAAGTCTTACTCTTTCTACGCCTCAACGGCTTTTGTGTATTTCTAGTCACATTAAGATTGGTAAATATTGTGTAACTAACAATCAGAATTCAGTGATTTGAGCCTGGACAGCCATTAGTGAATAATGAAATCAAACAGAGGGACCATTCTTGAGTAATTCTTGGTTTGTATTATGGATTAAGGTGAACAAGACTTTCTTATCCACATCAACTTTTTCATGTTAAGCCTACTTCCACATTAGAGAAATCAGCTTTCTCATCTTATTAACGGTTGTTCAGGTGGTCAGTGGTGTAATTTTTATTTTAAGCTTATTGGAGAGAGCACCAGAAAGAGCATATTCGTGTTACATAATATTATATAATGCAGTTCCACACCTAACATAGCTATTTGGGAGTGATTGCAGAGTTGCCTCCTATTTGAATTTCCTCTATGACTTCAGAAAAAAAAAAAAAATTCTAATGTGGTGATAATACATACCAAAGTTCAGTGGGGCTTGACAGCTACTGAATGCTTGAAAACTCTTCTTTAATGTGACCAAGTGAAATACACTTAAGATGTTATGAAAAATGATGATGATGATGATGATGATGATGGCAATGGTTTGAACCTAAAACTAGCATTGGCCCCTGGGTCTCCCAGCCAAATTAAAGGCAGATTGAAGTACAGAGTTTAACTTGACTAATTTTTTAATTATCTGTATTTTGAAAAGCAAATTATTTAAATAGTTGTGGATGAAAATTAAGAAGCAAATATTCAGATGAGGCAGCATAATATGGAGATAAAGAGCATGAACACAGGGACCAAATCCCCAGTGTTCAAACCCTGGGTCTCCCATGGTATGCTGGTGACCCCAAGGGTGTGACATAGGCTTCTCATGCCTCAGTACCCTCACATGGAGATATGGGTTGATTTGAGCACCTACTGAATAGGGTTGATTTGAGGATTAAATGATTCGATGTCTGAAAAGTACATTGAAATAGTGTCAGGTAGTAATTACCAAATAGTTGTTTGTTCAATAAGTAAGTTGACAGTTAATATAAACAGCCTATGTGTCTAAAACCACTGTTGAGACTGAGTCCTGTTGTTAAGCTGGTTCTTGAAGTCTTCATATTTGTCATTTGCTTTCATGACTCCCTTCTATTTCCTGCTTCCCAAATTTGGATGTAAACTGTATAGATTAATAATAGAGGGAATTAGAAGGTAAATAATAGAGGGAATTAGAGGGAATTAGCGAGTAAATTTAATTACTATGTAACTAAGTATTTCTTGCCTGGCAATTATTCCAACACTAATTTCTATAAAGTATAATAAATAAAGTATGATTCTTAATCATAAAATATGTAATCAGTCGGTATATAAACATTTCTTATCACAAGGGATCACTAAACTAGTCACTCACTTTTTTCTTTTTAAAGAAAGGAATCTTTAAAGTTGTATTGTTTTTAACAAAGTTGTCCATTATGCCTATAAAACTTTATCAAATCGTTAATTCTATACACCTCCTTATCCTTGGGATAGTAAGGGGAATTGTATAGTCTAGCAGATAGAATGGCCTGTATACTGCTGAGTTTATGCTCAGCATAAACTTTTTATATGGCATCATAGTTGCCTTATTGTAAACTAGGTCTTGACTCTTAGAATTTTCAAGCAGAGTATCTGATAGTTTCTCCCATGACTTCTTCAGCTTCCCCATATACATTTTATAAGAACTAATAGGGATTCAGCTACACTTATGTGTTAATTATGGTTCAAAGTATTTCATATATATTAAATAATGTTTATCTTCACAAAAATCTTTTGAAAAGTCTACTATTATTATTCTAGCTTTACTGATGAGAGAATTGTGACAAAGAACAAGTTAAGCAACTTGGTAGAATCATGAAGAAAGTGGCAGACCTGGTGTTTCAACCCAGGCTATAAAATTTCAGAAAACACACTTTGAACATTACAATATACAGTCTCTCCCACATCTCACGCATAGCACTTAAGATGCAAACAATAGTTAGCTTCTGAAGTGGTTGCACCAAAGTCCATCTTTGGGAGCCTGTATGGGAAGTGTTGCTTGAAGGTGGGTGTGTACAATTATTAATATCACTAACATCATAATGACACAGGAGTTCAAACTTGTAATCAGTGTATTATGTTTTTAATGTAAATTAGTAGAGGGGTGCCTGGGTGGCTCAGTGGGTTAAAGCCTCTGCCTTTGGCTCAGGTCATGATCCCAGGGTCCTGGGATCGAGCCCCGCATCGGGCTCTCTGCTCAGTAGGGAGCCTGCTTCCTCCTCCCTCTCTGCCTGCCTCTCTGCCTACTTGTGATCTCTCTCTGTCAAATAAATAAATAAAATCCTTAAAAAAAAAATAAAATAGTAGATCAGGTTTGAAAAAAAGTAGGTAAACATACTTACATATTATTTTCATTCAGTATCTCTTAAATCTCATATTATTGATCTCTAAGATACTATGTCCTCTTTCAACGACCTAATTTTATTATTTAAAAGACCTGAGGATATACACTTCATTACATTTCCAGTCAATATTGAAAGCCATAAAAGTGTTTTCTTTAAATGAGTAAAGCAGGCAGACATCTATAATATAAAACATCTGTTTGGTATAATGTGGTTCATAAGTTTTTTTTTAGCTTTTTAGAAATATCTTTATTACACATTTTCTTAAACCCTTCACTGCATGCATTACAGAAGAATATCACCTATAAGCTTCTATTAACAACTAGCTGTCACTTCAATGTCTTTTCTTGTAGGCTTTGTTATTTCTTCAGTCTTGACTCATGTCTAAGTATAACATGGCAAAATTATGAAGATTTCTTATAACTTATCCTTGTTCTTACAAAGAACGCTATTAAATGAACAAAATCTATATTTCAAAATACTCCAAATATATACAAAGCTTTTTAAAATTATTTTCCTTTTTAATTATTTTTGTGAGATGTGATTTTAAAGCTATCTGATTTTAAAACAGAGGTGACCTGAGTTACTTAGTCCAACCCCTTGACTTTTTAAAATCAGCGAACTGAGTTCCAAATGGATTATTTTTTATTGCTGTTGTCTTGCTTTGTGATACAAATGAAAGACTTTATTGAAGGATATTTTTTTATGTGCACAACTGGCTGAGTTTTCTACTCTGGTATTTGAGAAGAAATCATGAGTTTATCCCATAATGAAATATACCATTGTATAATCTCTAAGCATTAAAATAAAAACATGTTTTGGAATAAGATGAAACAATTTGGACTAATCAAAGTTTTCCCAGTAGTCTTAGGAATAGCTCAGAGAATTTAATCTTGAAATATCTCAGGCTAGGTACTGCTTTGTGGTAGTAAACACTGTTCTTATATACCACAAAACAGTAACTATGGAATATTTCTCGTATGAAATATACAACCAGAGGGGAAAATGATTCATGTTAGTGAAAACAGGTCAACACATTATTTAATTTGATATTTTGAAACACTGAGTTTTTAAAATTTTTTAAAAAGTCCTTTTTGTTTGTGAAAACAAAACATACATCACTAAGGATTTTTTTAAAAACAAGCTTTTACTATGTGTTCTGTTTTTATGGAATTTAAACTGCTATTGAGGAAAGATCCAAAATGAATAAAGCTCTATAATAATATATCTCCTATGTCTGCACTTAGGCATTCTGGAAAATATTTAAAAAAAGATTACAATGACAGTTTTTTTACTTTTGGCTTTGTAGAATATATAACTTACAGTGGAGTTATATAAAAACATCAAGAAGATATTAATAACAATCAGAAATAAATGTAAAAATTCTACCTGGTGCATAAAATCACAAGCTAATAAAGGGATTACCTTAACATAACACTCAGGAAAAAAATCTCTCATCCAAATGAGATATTGCTGCACCATAAAATTTAATCAACTGCAATTAATTGAATAACACTATAATTATATTTAATTAAGTCAAAGGAAAGAAAAGCAACCTTCAAGAATATTTATAGAAGTGTATGGTGTTCATAATCAGGATGAAAATATTGTTTCTTGGGGCACCTGGGTGGCTCAGTGGGTTAAGCGGCTGCCTTCAGCTCAGGTCATGATCCCAATGTCCTGGGATCGGGTCCCACTTCAGGATACCTGCTCAGCAGAAAGCCTGCTTCTCCCTCTCCCTCTGCCTGCCGCTCTGCCTACTTGTGCTCTCTATCTCTCTGTCAAATAAATAAATAAAATTTTTTTTAAAAAAGAAAATATTGTTTCTCTGAATAAGAATCTAAAAATGAAAGTGGATTGCATTATAACTCCTTTATTAGTGATTGCTAATAAAAATATATGATCAGAAAAGTCAATATTGATGGCATAGACATCAGGAAACACAGCATAATTTTGTATAATGTGGTCTGAAGTATATCATAATCTGTATAGAAAATTATAATAAAATGTTTGGCTAGTGGCAATGTTAGTTTGCTTTAAATATTCAGCAGTTTTTAGCAATTTACCTAATTTGAATATAAATTAATTGGAAGGAAGCTCAACTATAAGCTGGAGAAATAGACAGTGAATCTATTATATAGAAAATAACCACAATAAAAATGAAATGACCTGTTTCTTATTTTTTTATCAGCTAAATGCTATTACATGTGCAATCTCCCATGTGGTAAAGTGTTATGCCTTATAAGGCTAATTCAATTTCCCTTACTATAGAAGCTAGGACATAAAAAGTGAAGCTGAATTTTTTCATTCTTGAAGATGCAAGATTATTAGATACTATGTTTGTTCATTTCTTTAAGATTTCATTATTTCCTTATTTATTTATTTAAGAGAGCAAGTGGGGGATGGAGCACAGGGGAGGAGAGAATCTCAAGCAGACTCCCTGCTAAGCATGTTGCTCAACTTGGGGCTCAATCTCAGGACCCTGAGATCATGACCTGAGCCAGAATCAAGAGTGGGGATGCTTAACTAATTGAGCTACCCAGGTACTCCTATGCTTGTTTATTTTTTGGTAATAAAAATAACTAGTAACTCAAGTATGGCTTGAGTGACTAGAAAGACTATAAAATGCTTGTTACTTACATAAATATTTTAAAGGAGAACCTTTTCCTGATGAAGAGACAAACTTTTGTACAAGAGACATTCTTGTGGAATCTCTGCAAGAAGAGAGTGCAAGATTTAGGGTCATTTATCTGGGAAATAGCAATCATGATGAAAACAACACCAGTTGCAGGTGCCTATCAGTTCTTTAGAAATTTTTCAAGAACTTAGCACACATGAACTGGAGACATAAAGCTGAAATTCAAATATGTAATATTCAATTGGTAAGAACCTCAAATAATTGTCATGATGGCCTAAATGATCTCAGAATGTAGTCATGATAGCCATTCAGAGAAGAACAGATATTTTCAGGAAGTTCAAGCTTATGGGACAGTTACTTCCTATGAGACATGTTACACTTAACCTGGAGAACAGGAAGTACTCACAGAGTGAATGAAAAGAGAAATATTAGATGAGTAATACAGGGATTATTAATGCCCATTTCTTTGTGTCTTTCCTTCATACTTTTCTCACTAGTAGATATGTCTCGTCCTTCATTATACCATTAATGTGCTACATTAGCCTCTTTATCACAGAAGTGTTTGGGATTTGGAAAATTTCATATTTAAAATATAGCCATTATGTTTATCATCATACACTAACTCACAATTCAGCCCTTGTCTTTTTTAGTTATTGTGAAAGCTCCGATGAATAGAATAATGGTTTTATCTTCTCTTATTAAACTGACAGGCGGGTGTATTATACTCAGTATACGCTATGAATAATGCCATTTGTAGTTTCACTTTCAATAATAATGTTGAAACCAAGTGCATTCATGAGAATTGAGTAAGATAATTATGACTAAATTGTTTTTCAACATGATAAAAGGAACATGTCCTAGAACAGGCAGCTTTAGTCTAAATTCCAGGTATTTTTCATTTAAAATGATTTTCTGGTTCCCATTTCTTTTCTATTGTAGGATATAGCCTGTCATTTTGTTTTTCTCAGCTAAGTAGTAACACTACTCCTGTTCTAGTAGTAGAACATTTTGTGTGCTCCTTTACATGTGGTGTTGGGAATGTCTTCTATGTATCTGATTGGCACTGCCAAACAGAGATCACTTTCCCTAGCCAAGGTGTGGTCAGGTTATCTTTCTTGGGAATATGAACTTTGAGCCAAAGCAGATGCAAGAACAATCATGTTGTTTCAATGAGCTTATCCAGTGGTTCCTGCTACTAAGTCAATCAGAAAAAGATAATTATCATCTGATCTCCCTGATATGAGGAATTTGAGAGGCAGAGGGGGGCATTGGGGAGTAGGGAAGGAAAAATGAAACAAGATGGGATCGGGAGGGAGACAAACCATAAGAGCCTCTTAATCTCACAAAACTGAGGGTTGCTGTGGGGAGAGGGGGTGAGGAGAGGATGGCTGGGTTATGGACATTGGGGAGGGTATGTGATATGGTGAGTGCTGTGAAGTGTGTAAGACTGATGAATCACAGACCTGTACCCCTGGGGCAAATAATCCATTGTATGTTAATAAAAATAATTTTTAAAAAAAGATCTAAAGAGCCATTTTATCTCCTATCTTCTCCAAAACCTAGTTCAACTTTTTCTTTTATTTTTGTGACATAATCTATTTCCTCCCAATAATTTCTTTTTTGCTGAATTTAGCCAGAGTTGATTTACTTTGCTTTCAAATAAAGAAATTTAACTTTCATCACTATTACATTCATTCATCACCACCCCATTTATTATTCTTCCTTGTGAAGGATATTGTGAAGCAGGTGTCTGATATGCAATTGGGAAACCATACTTCCTCCCTTAAGGAATTTGACATCTGGTGAGATAGAGTAGACCAGACAGGAAATATTTTAGGCATTGTGGGCCATATTATCTCTGTTGCAGGTACTCTGAAGGTAATAGGCAACATGTAAATGAAATGGAGTGGATATGTTACAATAAAACTTTATTTAAAGACACTGAAATGATATGCATATTTCATAAAATTTTTATATTCTTGAAATGTTTTTTAAAATTTTAACTAAAAAAATTAAGAAACATTCTTAGCTTGTGAAACATACAGAAATAGGCAGTATAATATATTTTGCTGATTCCTGAGATGCCCAGGAAATGAAAACAGTTACTTGTAAGCAGTAGAGTTAAGTAGTTGAGTAAGGAAGGCTGTTTTAGTAGTAAATACAAGGTAACATGGAGTTGTAGATGTATGACCAAAGCTCGGTATTTGAGGGAAGAAAAATTGGGGGAAGGCTTCTGAAGGAATTCAGGCATTAAGAATTCAAGGCATTAAGCTATGCCTTGAAAATAGAGTAAGAATAACCTCACAAAAGAGGAGACAACCATGTTCAAATCAGAGGAAACAGCAATTATGCTCATAGGAAAGGCAAAGAATTGCAACCTAACATTGCTAGGCACATGTCCTAGGGAGTGTAAGAGAAGGAAGTAATTGAAAGAAGGGACTGGAAAGTAAAGCTAGAGTCTTTTTTTTTTTAAATTAATTAATTAATTAATTAATTTGACAGACAGAGATCACAAGCAGGCAGAGAGAGAGGAGGAAGCAGGCTCCCTGCCTAGCAGAGAGCCGGATGCAGGGCTCGATCCCAGGACCCTGGGACCATGACCTGAGCCAAAGGCAGAGGCTTTAACCCACTGAACCACCCAGGCGCCCCTAAAGCTAGAGTCTTAAGAATGGCCTTGGCACTTAGTTTTCCTGGAGGGATACTGAACATGTACTTATTGCACAAGCAAAAAGAGATCATTCCAGAGTGACTGGTAGGGGAAGACAACATTTGAAGGACAGCTATTAAGAATTACTCTTTATACCTGGGTGTCCCAGTTATTGCCCAACTCTTTGTTTTGGTTCAGGTATGATCTCAAGGTCTTGAGATCAAGCCCCAAGCTGGCTCCACACTCAGCAGGGAGTCTGCTGGAGATTCTCTCTCTTTCCCACTCCCTCTCCCTCTCTCTAAAATAAATAAATAAGTCTTGAAAAAACAACAACAAAAAGAATTAGTCATTGTAAGATTAAAGGCATGTTGTTATTTTACTAACATTTTATGTTTTCATTTTGTGTGCTACTTATTTTAAATTCTTCTGGGAAAGAACATAAAATAATTTTCACTCTAAAATTTTGATTTGGACAAATTTATAACTAGTTTAAGAGTTTTGGATTTCAATTTAAGATCAATGGGGAATCACTGAAAGCCTTTAACCAAGAAAAACATGATGATCATTTTTGAAACACGACTTTGGTTTTTTTATGGATAAGACTTAAGGGACTGTGACCTTCCATTACAGAGATGATGATGGTCTAAAATAAAGGAGTGATGATGGAAATGGAGAGAAATGGAGCCACATCTGCAGTATTAAATAGAGATTAGAAAACACTTAGGAACCCACTGATAAGGAGAGTAATTGTGAGGAGAAAGGGAGGGATGGCTGCTAGGTTTCTGACTCGCACAAACTCTATGGGCATCTTTACTCCATAGAGAACATAAGAGGAAGGAGAGCAGATTTTTCAGGGAAAAGAGATTGGATTTGATAAATTGAAGCTGGTGTGCTTTTAGACTTCCAGAGAATGATAACAAGTAGTTTGTTGGAGGTACCAGAAAAGAGATCTAGATTACTGCATTTACTGTATAACACAGTGTTTTGGAAATTCACTATAATTAAATTTGCTAAACTCATATAATGAGTCGGGCATTTTGCTAAAATCTTTGCATGTATTTTTCATTAATCTTCACAAAACTTACAGACATGATTATTATTACTGTTATTATTATTACTACATTATTAATGAGAAACTGAAGGTTTCATAGGTTATCTATCTTGCTAAAATTATTGGAGTTAGAAGTCGATGGCAAACGTATGATTTGGGCATCAGATTTGTTAGTTCAAGGAAGCAAAACTCTTAATTACTATGTTGATTCAAACAGGAATCATAACAGGAGAAATGGTTTCTTTCCAAGTTGAAGTAAATAATTCAGGGAAGAGAAGTCAGGGAAGATCTTCTTATTTCAGGGAGGCAATTAGAAAAATAATTATGATTCAGCTTGCCAAGTGTTTAAAAGTTTCCAGTTAGTGACACAAATAGTGGAATGATTGGGTATAAATGTTATTCCTGTAAATCTACCTAAGAGTTATCAGTTTAGGTTCTATGGAATTTCAATGTACTTATGGGTCCTTTTACACCTTGTTCAGGAATTTGCCCAAATTAGCTGGCATTACCTAATAGACTTTCTCAACACAGATCATGAACTGGTAATAGTTCTTTTGGACATTATGGGTACCTAATTCAACACCATTAGTCAAGAACTAAGTGTAGCAAGAATGTGACACGATAATGATGCAGTATGTATAATGATTATGTCTCCTTGGGTTAGTATGGCAGATCAGCTTCCACCAAGATTTTCCTACAGAAATAAGAACAAGTATTAAATAAAGCAAGAGGAAAAATAACCATCTCTCTCTCTCTCTCTCTTATTTTTTTTTGCCATTAAAATTGAAACAGAATGTGTTGGATGCTAAGAACTACATTAATGTGTAAATTACACAGAATACACTCATCTCCCCTTTCTGTCCACTAATATAATTTATAATGCGGTAATAGCCATCAAGTATTAGAGATGTGATGCCCATAAAAGCTCCCTATCCTCTTTTCTCTGTAGACACTTTAGAATGATCCATGCCCTTAGGTAACAGGTAGCTTTCTTTGTTATACAGATTTCACATAGTGAATAACATGACTAAGTGGATTTGGACTAACGTATAAAGGAGTTATGGAACCAAAAATCAAATGGGAGATTCCTTCTCCATAATGGAAAAAAAATAACAATTTAACAAATGAGAAGACTCATAACTTCCTTCTACATCAGGGCTTCTCAATTTTTAAATTATTAATAATATTTTGGACTGAGTAATTCTTTGTTGTGGAGGACTCTAACAAGATTAAATAACATGCCTGGGTCACTAGATTCTTGTAGTACCTGCTCCGTATGACCATCAAAAATGTCTCCAGACATTGCCAGACATCCCCTATGGGGCAAAATTGTTCCTGCCGAAGAACCACTGCTTGATATATAATGTCCTAAATCGTAAGAGAATCTGTAATATGTATACATTATATCTTTGCCTCATTTATTAACATTATCTAATCAAATTATAAGAACACACAGAATATCTATGGAACCTATTTTGTAGGTGAGTAGAACGGAATTAGTGAATATAAGATATAACAACTCTATCAGGCTAGATTAAGATACTGGGAATTCTGACATGAAAGTTTGATAGGTGCATTTGATTTAATACATTACTTGAGAATTTTTCCATTCTGCAATTAACCTTCAAGTAGTTAAGGATAGAGGATACATGTATGAGAAGTGAGGGAACAATAAAAATAAAAAGAAATGGAAATTTAACAGTAGTTTAAAAGAATTACAGTGTAGAGGAAAAAGGAAAATAATTGGAAACTGAAGAAAGCAATTCTCTTAACTCTTCTTCCAAGAAACAATGGTCTCTGAGCTCACTTCAGAGAAAATTTAAGGCAAATGTGGTGGAATTGAATGTTTCGTTTTTTTACAGATTGATTGTTCTATTCTGCGTCAGACAGGAAAATTATGCAATCTTGTTGAATAATTAGAATACTCTGAGTAAAGCAGTGAAACTTTACTAAAATAAGAGAAATTGCCTAAAACGTGAGACAATTTTAATTCAAAATGTAAAAACTCTCTGCAAAAACTACTTACCACAAAAACAACCTCAAATTCTGCATAGATTGTTATGTTTTGCTTGTGTGTGTGATTTGAGAGAGTAATTGGAATAATATAATCACAATATTTAGCAGAATAGAAATAAATTAAAACTGATATCACAGCTTTAAATTCTCAAGTGAATGTCTGCATTTCAAGGAACTAAAATGCAGTAGATATAGGACATCATTGTTTTGAATTATTTACTAAGGCCTATTAATTTCAAACATGCTTTTACTTGTGCTCAAAAGATTTCCATGTTGGTTTTGAAACAACTGAAAATAATTTTTACCTGAACATGATTTAGTCTTCATTATTAAAAGCCACTCACAAAGGCACTTTTGTAGATTGCAGTAAATTGAGTTCTAAAATTGGAGATTGACAACATCTCGTGAGCAAGGACTAAGCCAGAAACACTCATTACTTCACTTGTACCTTCATAAAATGTTTATTACGTTTTAAATGTATCTTTGTACAATATTTTTTATTTTATTTAACAGATTGAATATGTGTATGTGAAAAGATAAGTTAAAGTTAATAAATAATAGCCTACCATATTGGTATTATATACTCATAATTATGGCTTAAAGAACACTTTTATATGTCCTCTGCCAAAACTCTCACCAGGTACCTTACCAGACTAACAGAAAAAAAATTATTTCAATTTTGCAGATGTAAAATGTTAGGCTTAGCTATATAGCTATATGGAATGATCACTTAAAGTCATCATAATTAGAGAAATTTGAGGCTCAAATTCAAAGCAAGTAAATAATGTCTTGATAGTACATTGAAATTTACAGATAGGGGCACCTGGGTGGCTCAGTGGGTTAAGCCTCTGCCTTCGGCTCAGGTTATGATCCCAGGGTCCTGGGATCAAGCCCCGCATCGGGCTCTCTGCGCTGCAGGGAGCCTGCTTCCTCCTCTCTCTCTGCCTGCCTCTCTGCCTACTTGTGATCTCTGTCAGATAAATAAAGAAAAAATCTTAAAAAAAAAAAAAAAGAAATTTACCGATAAAGTTACATGAATGCTAGTGTAACTTTTTGTCCTTAGCAAGCAAGCTTAACAAAGCCTGTTTCCGATAAGTTTCATGGTGTTATACATCTGCCATGTTTAAACTTCTGTCTAGGCTTTCCAGCATGTTTTTGCTGTTATATAAATATCTGTTGTCCTTTCTAACCTTATTTGTTTACTCACCTCTCCAAACACACATAGATTTCAGGATCACTGTAAACATTTTTTAATAATAGTTTAGAAATACCTTTCCACTCACTTCCTAGAGCTTTTAGAGTCATCACATTTGATATGTACCTAATTACATTGTATATTGTGTTCTTTGCTGTCAGTTTAAGTCTGTTTTTCTTATCTCTTATGAACTGTATTGTAATTTATTTATTTTTAAATAACTATATTGTAATTTGCTTGAAAAAGAGATACATATGTTCATTGTTATTCTATGCCTCAAAGAGTGAGTTGAATCATATATATAATGATAAATTTTATACCGCCTTTAGTTCTATATTAATATTTTGATGATAAAATTCTTTTCAACAGTTATTTGTTGACAAAATTATTTTAAGCTCTGAGGTCTGGCTGCTTTTATTATTCCTATTAGCCTCATTTTGGAGATAGCTAATATATATGTATATATATATACACACACTCATATATATACACACATACATACATACACTCATTCTCCTTCTCTCTTTTACACATACATGCACACACACACATACATATACACACAGAAATATCATGCCCCAAGCCCATGTCCTCAGGAATGTGTTTTCTTCTCATTGGCCATAGGATCACTATTCTTTCCTCTTAATTAATGAGTTACATTTCAATGGAAATTATGCCTTGAGCATATTTATAACATATTTGCCTATGAAGATTTAAAAATTATGATAGTGAAAATAATCTTGGATATTTCAGAAGTAAGATGCAAAAACTATTTTTGTCAGACAAGTCATTGCTTACCACCAAACTATACTACATTATTGTTTCAACTCCAGTGTCTAGAACACACTTTCTAGACTGAAGTTAGAATATATATATGTATGCATGTATGAATGTGTTTATATGTGTGTGTGTGTGTGTGTGTGTGTATAAAATATGCTTATTTTGTATATGTACTTAGTTTGGCAAATTATTTAACTTGTCTTTTCCTCAGTTCCTCATCTACAAAATGGAGATAATGTCTCTATTATAGGGCTACTGTGAGAATTAATTGAGACAGACCAAGAACAGTGTTTAGTACAGAGTAAATGTATCATAAATGTCATCACTGTTGTTATTGAATCTTTACAAATAAATGTTATTTTTTCTGTGCCTGACACCCATTATATTTTTTAATTATTTGTGAAAGAAACAATACTTTTCAAATCTAATACTTTCTCCAGTTATATATTGTGATTATATTTAGGTTTTTGTATAGTATTTATGCTTGAAATGAGTTCCCTATTCAGGAGGCAGCACTATGAACTTTCTGCAGAGTCATAAAATTAGGGGTGTCTTAGTTTCACAGGGCTCCTGGTTTGGCTTAATTTTTCTGGAAAGAAACATGGCTCTCCCTATGCATTGGATTCTCTTTGTTGAGTTAGCTGACTGCCAGAACTTTCTGTCTCAGCTCAGAGCAGATGAGGAGTCCAAAATGGCAGATTTTGGACTCTGGTCCCCTGTATTTGATGATTTTTTTTATTTCTGTAATTATGAACATTTTCTCCCTGATTATTTATTCTCTATTGACACAAATTACAAGAAAATTTTTAAATAGATTTAATTCATTTACTTCAGGAATTTTCTATCAATGCTCACCTGCTATTCACACAAAATTGTAGTGTTGTATCTCATCTTGAATCCATGCCATGCGGTTTATGATAGAATGGGCAGCATGCTGATACAGTCATGTTTTTAAATGAACAAGTGCCTACAAGTTGTGATACTTCCAAATTCCAGAATAAACCTGACATGGAGCCAAGCTATGTTGGGTTGTACAATTTAGCAATTGTTATTTGAATGCAGTGAATTTTTCATTTTAGGGCTTCTTGAATATACAGATATATGTATATAGGTGGGTCTTCACATTTGTGTAAACATCATAAGCAATTGAAAATAAACATTTAACCTTTTAAGTTATATGTTCTATATAAAAGCTGAGGGCAATAATATTTTTATAATGACCTCATCACAATTATGTTTTAATAACCATTGTATTATTTTTCTATTGCTGCATAACAAATTACTTCAAATAATGCTTAAGACATACATTTATTATCTTGCAGTTTCCATGAGTCACGAGTCTAGGCATCTTAGCTGAGTCCTCTTCTCAGGTGTTGGAAGGATGAATGAAGGTGTTGGTCAGTGGCTACATCCTCATTTGAAACTTGGGGTTGTCTTCTAAGTTTATTCAAGTTACCAGCAGAGTTCAATTCCTTGCATTTGTAGGACTGAGGCCCTCAGCTTCCAGAAGCTCTTCTACATAAGTAGTTTAAAAGGGCTTTTGCTTCTTGAAGGACAGTGACAGGCATCTCTGCTGGTTCAAGTTTCTTGTAAAATGCGTAGATTCTCTTTTAAAGAGTTCACATGGTTAGGTCACATGCACCCAGGATAATCTTCTTTTGATTAGAGACTTTAATTATATCTCTAAAAATATCTTTAATTCTGTCATATTCTTCTGGTTAAAATAAGGGAAAGTTAGAGGATATCTACAAAGAAGTCTACAGCTAACATACTTAACGGTCACTAACTCAAAGCTTTCCTTCTCAGATCAGGTATAAGACAAGGATTTCCCCTCTCACCACTGCTTTTCAACATTGGACTGGAAGTTCTAGCTAAAGCAATAAGATGATTAAGGAAAAAGATGCAGATTGGGAAAGCTGAAACAAAACTCCCTTTGTTTGCAGATGACATGATCATCTATGTAGAGCCAAAAGAATTGACGAAAGAAATTCTGGGAATTAATAAGTGCTTATAGTAAGGTTGTAATACGCAAGGTTAATATGCAAAAATTAATCAACCAGGAATGAACAGATGGAATTTAAAATTAAAAACACGATGCTATTTATCTTAGCAACCAAAAACATTGCAATACTTAGATATAAACCCAATAATATACATACATGATCTGTATGAGGTAAACTATCATAATCTGATGAACAAAAATTGAAGAACTAAATAGATGTAGGGATATTCCATATTCATATAGAAAGACTCAATATTGTCAAGATGTAAGTTCTTCCCAGTTTGACTTATAGATTCAGTGCGATCTCAGGAAGGTTTTTTGTGGATAACCCAGCAAGGGTTTTTGTGGATATTGACTACATGATTATAAAGTTTATATGAGAAAAAAGGATCTAGGATACCTAACACAGTTGTAGAAGAACACAATTGAAGGAATGACTGTCTCAATTCAGGACTTAAAGCAATGACAATCAAGACAGTGTGATATTAGTGAAAGAATAGACAGAACAGTGTAAGGGAATAGAGAAACCAGATATAGACCCAATAGTCAATTGATCTTTGACAAAGCAAAAAGAATAATAAAAGGGAACAAAGTCTTTTAACAAATGGTCTTGGAACAAGTGAATATCCGCAGGCAAAAGAATGAATCTAGACACAGACTTTATACACTTTGCAAACAGTAGCTCAAAGTCAATCATAGACCTAAATGCAAGACTCTCAAACTCCTAGAAGATAGCAGGAGAAAACATAAATAAACTTGGGGGTATGGCTATGACTTTTTAGATATAGTACCACAGGCAAGATCCATAAAAGAAAGAATTAATAAGCTGGACTTCATTAAAATGAAAAAAATCTGCTCTGTGAAAGACAATGTTAAGAGAATGAGAAGACAAGCCACAAAGTTGTAGAAAATATTTTCCAAAGACACATCTGATAAAGGAAGGACAGTTATCCAAATTACACAAAGAATTTTTAAACTTCAGTAATAAGAAAACAAACAACCCAGTTAAAAAATGGGTAAGATATCTAAATAGATACTTCATCAAAGAAGACATAGAGATGGGAAATAAACACATACGAAAAGATGCTCCACATCGTATGTTATCAAGGAAATGCAAACTAAAACAATGAAATACCAATACACACATATTAAAATGATCAAAATCCAGAATACTGACAACACTAAATGCTGCAAGGATGTGGAATGAAAGGAATCGTCATTCATTGCTGATAGGAATGTAAAGTTGTAGAGAACCACGTTGGAAAACAGTTTGACTGTTTCTTACTAAACTAAACGTACTTTTACCACATGACCCAGCAATCACACTCTTGCTGTTTATCCAAAGGGGATGAAAGCTTACGTCTACAGAAACCCTGGCACACAGAAGTTTACAGCAGCTTTATTCATAATTGCCAAACCTTGGAAGCAACCAAGATGACCTTCAGTGAGTGAATGGATAAATAAGTTCTGTTACATCCAGACCATGAAATATTACTCAACACTGAAAATAAATAACCAGCAAGCATGAAAAGAAATGGAAGAACCTTAAATACATATTACTAAGTGAAAAAAAAACTCTTTTGTAGAAGGTATATAATGTAGGTTTCTAACCATAATATGTTCTGGAAAAGGCAAAACTATAGAGACTGAGAAGAGGTCAGAGGTTGTCAGAGGTTGGGATAGAAATCAGAGGCACGAATAGGTGGAACACAGAGGACTTTTTAGGGCAGTGAAAATACTTTTCCAGTTACCATTATAGGTACATGGCATTATACATTTGTTTAACCAACAAAGGGAACCGTACATGAACTATGGACTTTCTGTGATAATGATATGTCATCAATGTTAACAAATTACTCTGGTGGAGCATGTTGTTAATGGGGGTGTTGCATATATGTGAAGGCAAGCGGTACATAATAAATCTTGGCAATTTTCCCTCAATTTTTCTGTGAACTTAAAACACCAAAAAAATAAAGTCAGTGAAAAAACAAAGCAAAATGTCTGTCTGCATTCAAGAAAGGATTACACAAAAATCTACCAGGGGTGAGAATTATGAGTCCTGTAACAAGAGATATTTGATTTTCCCTACTTGTACAAATTCATAACAACATAATTCATAACCACTTTGTTCACTTGGCTGACCTACTTTGTATAGTAGGAAAGGAAAAGGAAAAACAAAAAACAACAACAAAAAAAGAAAAACAGCTGAAGACTACTTTCTCCTAAACGAAATACAAGCTCTGAATACTCAATATTTTTCTCAGCCTAAATTTTCTATTCCCATCATAGAATTCATTGAATTCAAATATATAATTATACTATAACCAAGACATTCCATAATGATGATAAATAAATGATCTATATTCACCTTCTATAATCTAAATGTTACTTGCAATTTTCTTCACACAATGAGATAAGAAATGCAAGGAAAAATGTGCCTTATTTGACATTTAAAAAATTAATAATATATAAATAGGTTTGTTAAAATTTTATTTTAACAAACATTATATATTATAATATATATAACATATATATTATAAATTTTGATCCTAGTTAGATATTTTCTTAGAAAGCAAACTAATTAACCTTTTTAACTTGAGAGTATCAAGATACTGTGAAAAGTCATCTTTTTAAAAGTATAGGAACTCTAAAACTTCTATTCCAAATATATAGAGCAGAAACAAAAGCTTTTGTTTATATTGTCTTCTGGGGTATTGGGAACATGTACTACTTCAAAACAAATCCTTGGATTTAGAAGATTTTCTTCCATGGATTTACAACATTCCACCCTTGAATGAATAGTTTGTGTAATTGTGTAAACAAACTATTTTTTTAATGTACAAATAAATAATTCCTTGTAGCTACTGCAATTCTTCTGGAAATCTCTACAAATCATATTCCAATGCAAGTACAATTGAAAATATATAAAATGCTAAGGTCATAAATAAAGTTCATTACTTGTACGAATTTATACAATTTACTGGAGCTTTCTTTTTGTGCCTGAGCTTACACAGCAGAACACTTTAGCCTATCTCAAATTAGTTTCCAGCTCAAGAAAGTGGCTGATTAAAAAAAAAAAAAAAAAAAAAAGAAGAAGAAGTGGCTGATTTAAAGATATCATGAAAATAAGTTATTTTTTTCTCCACTTTAATTCTCAGGGGAAAAAATCAAAAGAAAATTAAAACATTCTTTACATGGAACATGACATTTAAGATTGTTATCCCCATATATAAAAGTATTGTAGGCCAACCTTGAATTTCTACCAACTCCTTTCATCAGATGAGTAGTTACATTTAAAATACAGCTGTTATTGAATGTTTCTTGTTTCTCAAATTCTATATTGTTTATTGCCAATCTATTTTTTTTTATGACGTTTCTTCTCTCTTTAGTCTGGTATATTTTGGCTATACACACACACACACACACACACACATACTCATATATAATTTTTTTCTAATTTTCAGTGTTGTTCTTTTCTTCACCTATGACAATGTTTTGCAATGGAATTGGAGTTTTCATTTATTTTCCTTTTAAAGGAAATGCTATTGTTGCAAAATGCTGTACTTTGTTGATGTTAGCAATAATGAATAATAAACTCTGAAAACAAAATTTTAATTTAACAGAATCAGAACCTAAAGGCTGAAACTTGTCTCAGTGTATCTAGGGACATTGAAGAATATACTTATCAGGATTCTATATAATCAAAGATAATATGTTTTTTATAAAATGTAGAAAATATTATATTTTCCTTTCTGTTTCTTCATTTCATTTGGTCCTACTCTAGGCAAAAGCAAAAATATGCCATGAAAAAACTTTAAAGCATATATAGTACAGTTATGGGTTGAGTTTTGTCCCCCAAAATTTGTGTTTTGAAGTCCTAACTCCCCGCATCCCTTACAATGTAGAGCTTATTTGGAAATAGATCTTTACAGAAAATATCAAGCAAAAGTGAAGTCATAAAGGTAGGCTCTAATCCAATATGGTTGGTGTCCTTTAAAAGGGGGAAATTTGGACAAAGAGAAATGCATAGAGGAAATATAATGTGATGAGACATCACACTTCACAGCAAAAAGATGGCCATCTACAAACCAATGACAGAGACCTAGGACAGATTCTCCCCCACAGTCCTGAGAGGGAACCACCCTCCCAATGCCTTGTTCTCAGTCTTCTAGCCTCCTGAGCCATGAGACAATATATTTCTGTTGTTTAATCAGTTTGGGGTGCTTTGCTACAGTAACCCTCGGAAACTAATACAAGTACTTTAAAACTGTATTGTCTTGTGCTTATTAGTATTGTCTTGCACTTATTAGTAATCATAACAGCTTCTGGACACCAGAAACAAGAGGCAGGACTGGTATTGTCCAAAGAAGGATGGGGTTCCCTTTTACTTTTATTATCATTTATTGATCATATCTTACATTCCATCAGCTACCATGAGTTTTGATGCCTTCATGCAGAAATAGCATGTTATCCTTAATGGTTAAAAGCTTATGTTTGGAGTTAGACACCCTGATTCCATGAAATTAAATTCTGATTCCATTATGTACTAGCTGTGTGTTTTTATGCAGTTTACTTTATCTGTATTCAATTCTGTCCATATAAGTTGTGGGGGCTCGTGCAAAGTGATAATATGGTCATCTTTTGAAATAGGCAGGAAAAAGGTTTTGTTAAAAATACTAAAATAGAAAACTTTATTTCTAAAAATATCTTATAAAATGTAATGGGAGCAATAGTGATACATGGATAACAACATAAAGTTACAAACTGTAAAAAAAAAAAGTCTTATTTTTTTATATTACAACAAATAATATTTCATTGTATCCTGCTTGGTCATAAGACTAGTCTGACTCACTTTTCTGCAAATTCATTTATTAAGTTATCATTTAATAAAAATTTTATGTTTGTAAGAACTTAATTTTCCAACAATTTATTTGAAAGTAACCTCAGTTACTATTGGCAAATGTAAGATCACAAATAATTTTTGGTAATTTTTCATTTTGAGCAAAAACTTACTGATGTAACTAATAGAGGAGTTAAGGGTATTTTGTAGACTATATTAGCATTGGGATTAATTTCTGATAAATTATTTAGAAATATAACTGTTAGTGGATCTAGAGCTCATGATCCTCATGGAACAACTAATTTAAAAAGGCTTAACTCAATGAAAATCAATTTCACATAACTCTAAATTTAATTTTAAAATTAAGTAGATGCAATGATATTTTAATATTTCCTTCCACAATTTCTATAATTTGTAGAGTCAATTTAAGAAACCAAAAGTAGTTTCATCATGTGCATATAATTCCAAATGCTTATTAATGTAGTATTTTATATCTGAATCCCCAGTCAGGAGGAAAAATTAATTTTAAATTTGTTTTCCTCATTAATGATTGATTTATTTACAGTTTCATATGGATATCAGGATCTTTTCTGTCTAATACGATGATCTTTTTTTTTAATTTATTTTTTATTTATTTTCAGCATAACAGTATTCATTAGTTTTGCACCACACCCAGTGCTCCATGAAATTCATGCCCTCTATAATACCCACCACCTGGTACCCTGACCTCCCACCCCCGACCCTTCAAAACCCTCAGATTGTTTTTCAGAGTCCATAGTTTCTCATGATTCACCTCCCTTTCCAATTTCCCCCAACTCCCTTCTTCTCTCTAACTCCCCATGTCCTCCATACTATTTGTTATGCTCCACAAATAAGTGAAACCATATGATAATTGACTCTCTCTGCTTGACTTATTTCACTCAACATAATCTCTTCCAGTCCTGTCCATGTTGTTACAAAAGTTGGGTATTCATCCTTTCTGATGGAGGCATAATACTCCATAGTGTATATGGACCACGTCTTCCTTATCCATTCGTCCGTTGAAGGGCATCTTATATCTTTCCACAGTTTGGCGACTGTGGCCATTGCTGCTATAAACATGGGGTACAGATGGCCCTTCTTTTCACTACATCTGTAATATGATGATCTTTAAACGTAATTCCTATTTTTAATCCTGTGGATAGGGGCACCTGGGTGGCTCAGTGGGTTAAGCCTCTGCCTTCAGCTCAGGTCATGATCCCAGGGTCCTGGGATTGAGCCCACATCGAGCTCTCTGCTTCCCCCCTCTCTCTGCCTGCCTCTCTGCCTACTTGTGATCTCTCTCTCTCTCTCTCTCTCTGTCAAATAAATAAATAAATAAAATCTTTTAAAAAATATGCTGTGGATATTTGCATTTGAATATTACCTTAGTTTTCAAAACTAGATATTCTAAACTCTGAAGAATTCTAGTCACTTTCTGGTAAGATTTTTTTTTTAAAGATTTATTTATTTATTTGAGAGAGAGAGAGAGAACACATGATTGAGGGGAGGGGCAGGGGAAGAGGGAGAAAATTTCAAGCAGACTCCCCACTGAATGCAGAGCCCAAAGCAGGGTTCAGTCCAATGACCCTGAGATCATGACCTGAGCCGTCTTAGACTCGGATATGGACTTAACTGACTGTGCCACCCAGGCCCCTCCCCCAAGGTACATATGGGCATTTTAATAAAATGCCCATATGTACCCTTTTATTATGTAATAATATACTAACATCATATACAACCTGGGCACCAGCAGTTCTTGTCCGAGAGTTAATATCTGTGCACCTGCTATGAAGATGGACAGTCAAGCCCACCTTCCAACAGAGGGCCCAGTGCTGCTCACATAGGAGGCTTCTTCTCTCTTCTTTAGCTATGGCTACGTGCCCAGGTCCGACCTGGCCACATTGGGCACCTGAGGATACCCTTAATTACTCTGAAACCTGCATCTGTGTGCTGGGCCCCTGGCGAATTGTTCAATGCCCATGTGCCTGTCAGGCCATGATCCTAAGCTGGAACTGACATGTGCCCTCCCAGCTATCTCCATTGCTCACTTGTGCTCCCCTGTCTCACAGAGTCACTTGAAGCTCCCAGATAAAATTATTAAGAATTTCAGGTAGTGACATCAGAACCGTAGAACAAGTATAAGACTCTTCTGAGAGCAAAGACCTACACTTGCCCTGTATTTGCTTACTAAACTAAAAGATTAGAATAATACCTGCTCTTCAGGGTTGGTGATGATAATAAATTACTTAATATATGTAACGAACTTATAAAGTGTCTGATTCATAGCAAACACTCAATAGATATTAGTTCTTGTATTATAATGACATATAGACTCAGTCACTTTCAAAAGTGTTCATAGTCTAGTTAGAGAGAAAGGCATGTGAACAACTTATTACAAAATACAATAATAAATACCACTAGGCATTGAGTTTACAAAAATTTCCTGTCTATAAAGGATTTATAGAGGTGAAACTAATGTACATATAGAGTTCAATATAATTAGTACAGCCTGAACTTCCAATGAAGATTTGGAGTTCTCAAAAGAATGTTACTTCTACTCTAACACTGAAAGGATAAAAAAAAAAAAAAAGATAATCTATAAAATTGCAACTTTTCTGGAACCTATCAGAAAGCCAACTAGATGAAATGACAAAGTCCTCCAAAGACACTGAACAGGGGCATCTGGGTGGCACAGTCAGTTGAATGTCCTACTCTTGGTTTCAGCTCAGGTCATGACCTCAGGGTCATGAGCTCAAGATTGTGAGATCAAGCTCTCTGTCAGGCTCCAGCTCAACATGGAGTCTGTTTTAAGGCTCTCCCTATTTCTCTTTCTGCCCCTCCCTCCTGCCCTCTCTCTCTCTCAAATAAATAAATAAAATCTTTTTTTTTTTTTTAAAGATACTGAACAAGCAAACTATTTTGCCTTTGGCAGAATATGGGAGGAAGTCTGACAGACAGAAACGTGGAAGAAAGAAACAACTGAAATCTTACTTAATTTTTGAAGATAAATGTTCATGAGCAAAAGAATTTAGAAAGCCTAGAAGCTTCAGACACAAAGGTCATCTAAACTTTCTCATCGTCATGTTAATATAAGCTACATGTTATGCATATAAAAAAAGCTCTGGATCAGGAAAGGGGATCTGAAAAACCAGCTGCGGGAGGATAAATGAGAAATCCAAGGTCTTCTCTCACGGGAGTCAAATCCTTCCACTGCTGAGGCAGAGGCAAGACCACGGCCAAGGATTCTGTGTTTATGTCATAACGCAAGGCAAAGCTGCTGGAAGAGGGCAGGACAATCACTTGCCCAAGACCTCCATTCTTACAAGACAGGGGAAAATGGAAGGAAAGCTGAGAAAAATTGCCCCCTAAAGCTGACATGCTGGGCTTACTTAAGAATGAGGTTAAACAGAAGTGAGAAACCTCTCTGTCCTTCACGAGGTTTGCACCAAATAAGCAACAGCAGTCAAAGCACCAAATAATAAGCAACAGCAGTCAACGGCTGCTGTAGCTTCAGAAGCACAGAGACCCTGTCTTCTGTCACAGCCACGTGAGGCCTGCTCAAAGCTGATGGGGTATGGACTAAACCCTCCAGCGCTCCAATTTTCTCCTTAAGCTTGAGGGAGCAACCGTTCAGGGACCCATAATCTTTTGTACCGATGGCTGGCCATAGCAGAAAATGGCCATTAGATGGCACCAAATCTCAACCAAGGCCCAGACATTTCTTGATTACACAGCTGTTAAGTCTGGATACTTCCTGCTAGATGTGCAGCCTAGCCCAGCCATTTCATTATTTTTGTCATATTACAATTCAGTACTAATTTTTTTTTCTTAATTGCCACTTGCCACTGTGACATGGAGTAGCCTTTTTTCTCCCCTTTCTCTCTTTACTAAAACAGTGTATTCCAACTAGGTATGTGACTACTTAAGAGATCACACACATACACATACACACACAGAACATTCTAAGATTATATAAATGTTCAAGCTTAATTTATCAGGAATAAAAATGTTTCTGAAGTATAGTGGCACACAGGAAGAGAAGACATTCTGCATGTTTTAACGTGGTTCTCATGATCTTCAAGGATCCTAATGGAACACTAAGCTACCATTGATAACACACGCCTGCTAAATATTTGCCAGATCTGGAAAATTCAGTTCTCACTTTATCATGGATTACTAAGGGAGGATAGCTGTCAGGTATCTTAAACATAAAAGTACTTTTTCCTCTTCTCTTTACAACAACTTTTTGGTTTTAGCAGGCATGGGTGATCTTGCCTAACTCAGTTATTACATCAAAGATTTTAAATGGTGATTTGCTATTTGTAGGTTTAGGTCTTTTTATTTTCTCTCATTTTATTTTGGTTCCAAGAGAGAAGAATACATAAACATGAATCATCAGCCCCCTGCTTTAGCCTGGTATCAGGCTCAGAAAGCCTTAAGAGATGGAATGAAGAGATATTTGAGTTGAAAGGATGAAAAAAAAAAAGTTAAAAAAAATTATAATCACTCACTTAGTTCCTGGGCCTAAGCCAATTTTCAGGTCCATATGTAGTGATGGAAGAGGTAGTCAGTCAGGTCTCTAGAAGGAAGGACCCTGAATATGTATATCCTGCAATGATTCCTTAGTCAAAAAAAGAAAGAAAGAAGAAAGAAAGACATTTTAAAGATTTAACTTAATTTTTTTTTAATTAAAAAAATAGGGCGCCTGGGTGGCTCAGTGGGTTAAGCCGCTGCCTTCGGCTCAGGTCATGATCTCAGGGTCCTGGGATCGAGTCCCGCATCGGGCTCTCTGCTCAGCAGGGAGCCTGCTTCCTCCTCTCTCTGCCTGCCTCTCTGCTTACTTGTAATTTCTCTCTGTCAAATAAATAAATAAAATCTTAAAAAAAAAAAAAAAAAAAAAAAAAGATCTTAATTAAAAAAATAAAATTGTTCTCATTTGATGACTTTCCAACAGGCAAGAATTTATATTTCTTGTTCTTTTCATCATTTAGTTGGGAATTGGGTGTTTTAAACTTCAGCAGGCATACATTTTACTTATTGCATTACTTGTTCTGACCTCTGAGGCTCGGTATGAATTTCCCTTACTTGACCTCTCAACCTCTTCTCCAGTTTTCTTCTGTGATTAGCACAGTACCGAGGTACTGGCGCCTTATTCCTCAAGCATTATCCAACTTTGCTCAGCACTTCAAAGACTATCATCACATGATTTGTTGATTTGTTTCTTCTTGTCTCATTTCTTAGCTTTGTTGTTCTCTCTACAGAAAATCCTTCCCTGGCCATTTAATGTTGAGTGGCCACTTCCTGTTCTAGATGACAGGATGCTCCTTCAAGTCTGTCACAGCGCTGGTGATAGGTGACAGGTTTGTCTTTTCCATCTTTCCACAAAAGAATGGAAATTCCAGGAAAGCAAGTGTCTTGGCTCTCTCTTCTTGCTCTACCCTGCCATATAGCATAGAATTAAAAACAAGATTCTTGAATAAAAGAAACACCTTCAGTTTATGCACTTGTTAAACCTTTTTTTTCTACCTTTTTGTTAGTATTAGGTGTAAAGTATGAATTTAGATCAGGAGGGAGATAAACCATAAGAGATTCTTAATCTCGCAAAATAAATCTGAGGGTTGCTGTGGGTGGGGTGTGTGGAAAGGATGGTTGGGTTATGGACATTGGGGAGGGTATGTGCTATGGTGAGAGCTGTAAAGTGTGTAAGCCTGATGATTCACAGACCTGTACCCCTGGGGCAAATAATACATTATATGTTATTTTTTTTTAAAAAGGCAGATAACCCCCCTTTCCCCCCAAAAAAGACAAGACACTTTGGCAATTTACAAAATAAAACCTACAAATGACTAATGAAATCATCGCTGGTCACCAAGAAAGTACATATTAAAACTGTAATAAGATTAATTGCAATGCTGTATCCTAGATTGGATCCTGGAACAAAACAACAAAAACAACAACAACAACAAAAAGGGCATTAGTGGAAAACTAAGGAAATCCAAATAAAAACTATAAATTAGTTAATAATATTGTTACAATGCTATCCTCTTATTTTGAGTAATGTACCAGGGTGTATAAGATGTTAACATTAAGGGAAGCTAGGTAAAGAGTGTATAAGAAACTTCAAATCCAAACTTACATACATTTCAAAATGTCCGTAAATCCAAAATTATTTGAAAATAAAAAGTTGAAAAAAAATGAGATATGGCTGCATACCCACTAGAAATAGTAAAATGAAAAAGAATTAATGTTGGAGAGGATATCAGACAATCTCTTGTATATTGTTGGTCTGAGTGTAAAGTGGTAGAATCACTTTGAAAAATAGTGTGGCAGTTTGTGAAAACATTAAGCATACATCTATCTACCTTATGAATCAGCAATTCCACTCCTAGATATTTATATGAGAAAACAAAAATGTATGTCTAAAAAAAGCCTTGCACAAGAATGTTCATATTAACTTTATTCATAACAGCCAAAGACTGGACATAATCCAGACGTCCATCAACAGGATAATGGATAAAAAAGCTGTGGTACATAATGGAATAGTACTCAGCAACAAAAAATAAGCAATACAAAAAACAACATGGGTAAAACTTAAAAACATTGCACTGAGTGAAGGAAGCCAGACACAAAAAAGTACATGGTGCATAATCCTATTGGTATGAAATCTTAGAATAGTCAAATTCAATCTGTGGTGATAGAAATCAGACCCGTGATTATTTGAAGGTGGGGTAGGATAAGTACAGCCTGGAAAGGCATAAGGAAGCTTTCTGGAGGTGATAGAAATATACTGGGTGCTAATAGGGATGGCGCTACACAGGGGAATGCATTTGTGAGAACCGGTAAAACTGTACACACAAAATCTCTGTACTTCATACTATGTAAGTTATGCCTCAATAAAACAATTTTTAAAAATAAAAAGTGAAAACATAAATACAATGGACTAGGGGTTTTGCTTCCAGGAGTGGCGGCGGCAGTGGTAATTTGTTTCAACCCCCTGTCCAGAACAGGATTAGCGTGTTTGTGAAAGCGCACGCATGTGGGGGTGCTAATAAGGCAATGATGAAGTTTTAGAATGCAGGTGAGGTTCAGTGGGGTGGAGTCTGGAACCGATGACCAAGAAAGAATTCTTGAGATGTCTTAATGCAAAATGGTGGTTTATTAAGGCATGGGACAGGACTGGTGGGGCAGAAAGAGCTGGTGTCCTGGGGTTGTGCAGGGTGGCAGGCTCTGTGTGATGGGGTTGGGGGAGGTAAAGAAAAAGGAAGGTTTCAATAGAACTTTCATATGCTAAAGACGACCTCCAAGATAATGGATACCAGAGGCCTTGCCCTTGTCAAGGTCTTTCCCTTCTTAGCAAGGTATTAACATTAAGATAGGTAAGAGATTCCTAAAGAATGTCACATATGGGGACACCTGGGTGGCTCCGTTGGTTAAGCAGCTGCCTTTGGCTCAGGTCATGATCCCAGCTTCCTGGGATCAAGTCCCACATCAGGCTCCTTGCTCAGCGGGGAGCCTGCCTCTCCCTCTGCCTCTGCTGCCACTCTGCCTGTCTGTGCGCTCTCTCTCTCTCTCTCTCTGGCAAATAAAGAAATAAAATCTTTAAAAAAAAAAAAAAAAAAAGAATGTTACATACGTCCCACCCAGGAGTGGGGGTTGGGGAGGTTTGCAGGGTGTCAGCTTCTGCTTTGTCCTCAGCCAGACTTCTGTTCCCTCATCAGCAACAATGATGTGGGAAACCGAGGCAGAAGAAAAAATTATTAAATGTCCTTACCCACTGACAAGCCCTTGAAATAGGCAGAGTGACATTCCTCTAGGGAACTCTCCTCCTTAAGGCTTTGCTAAGGGCAAAGGACAATCCTAGCCTGCCGGACCCCTACCCCCAACCAGGATCCTGTAAGTCTACTTTAACAATCCCTTTGGAAACTTTATCTCTAAAAACCTTCAAGATGTGTTTACAATCATCCCCAAGCATATAGCTGCCTGATATACATCTAAAGGGTCTCAGACAAAGGTTTTATTACCGGTAATGAATAACCTTTTCCCAACAATAGCTAGCCTCTCAAGGACCTGGAAACCTTGCTTCCAAAATTCCTCAGAGATTTATGCCATCCCTAAACCCCTTCCACCTTGTAAGCATATAATGGACCACTCCTCACAGCCCCGGGGCAGCAGCTCTTTCTGCCCATGGGGCCTGTCCCCGTGCTTTAATAAACCACCATTTTGCACCAAAGAGATCTCAAGAATTATTTCTTGGACCTCACTCCACCAAACCTCCCTTATGTTCTAAAATTTCATCAACAACAGGGCCAAATTTTAAAGGAAAAGAAATAAGACCTAGAGATGTGAGCCTAGTATTTACTTCCACTTTCTCTTTTGTAGAATCTGCCAATTCTGGAAGAAAGTATTGAAAAGTTAAGAAGCTGATGAGAGTTTTTGAAAAATATGCAAGAATCCAAATAAAAATTGGATTCAACAGGGTGGTGGTCAACAAGGAACCTTGGTAAGTCACCTTAGATTTTGATTAAAATTGAAGTGGTCTACACCCCTGGAATAAGTGTAAAAGTGAGACTTCTAATTTCAATCTCCGCTAGTAGTAAGGTAATTCTAGTTTGTTGATGACCTGACTCCCTTACAGAAGCAAACACAAATCTGCTTCAGAGAAAATAAAACTCTTTTAGACCCTGAATATCTCTTTACATATTTGTATATTGAACCTAGCAGACAATAAAGAGCAATTAGGCAAATGAAAAACAAGAGAAGGGGTGGGGAATGCTGGACACAAACAACAGTAGTCCACTACAACAAACTATTGCTCCAGTGGTTTTAGAAAGCATGCATACGTTGAATATCAAATTACCATCTCAACCTTAACCTAAAACTAAACACTCACTTTTCCCCCCGCCCCCCAAACCTATCCTGCCATGGCCTTCCTTATTGCTGTCAAAGGTGACAACATGTTTCCATAACTCAGCCCAAGACATAATTGTCATCTTTGACTTCATTCTGTTTTGTCATGGCATATCTATAATTGGCTAGGAAGCCCTCACTCTTACTTAAAATTACAGGTAAATACATAATCTGACCATTTCTCATCACATCCACAGCTACAACCTTGTTGCCCTGTTCTCACTGAATTATCTGTAGTCACAAGACAGCAGTCAGGGAGATTCTGTTAAAGCATACATCAAACCAGATTTTCCTCTGCTTGAAATTATGCAATGGTTTACCCTTCTACTCAAAACAAAAGAAGCCTTAAAATGGCTCACAATGTCCTACACCTTTCCAAATCCATGTCAAGGCCTTACAGTTTTATATCTGTACCATAAATTATATATCTCACTGGAATTTTTACTGTCATACTTGTGCCATAGGATGTAAAATTCATGTGTTTTCCTATAATCTAGGAAATGTTTACAAGTGAGCCAAGAACTGTTCTGTTGGCACTGCAAAAACTGCCATGGAAACTATTTACTGGAAGCTTATGTTAATCATTTTTTTTTTCAAAAACTCATAATTTTGGTGGCAGAATTAGATTTTAGTGATTATAAGTGAAGATTATCTTATGCTGATTAATGGGCATCAGCTGCTCTTGTAAATAGTAACCGTGCCTTTAAAAAATATCTTGACCGGGCGCCTGGGTGGCTCAGTGGGTTAAGCCGCTGCCTTTGGCTCAGGTCATGATCTCAGGGTCCTGGGATCGAGTCCTGCATCAGGCTCTCTGCTCAGCAGGGAGCCTGCTTCCTCCTCTCTCTCTCTCTGCCTGTGTCTCTGCCTACTTGTGATCTCTCTCTGTCAAATAAATAAATAAAATCTTAAAAAAAGAAAAATATCTTGACCTAACAATTTATTTTTGCATGCATTTGCCTTACTACTTTTACCATTTTTCCTTTCATCTAGTGCTATCGATAGTCTCTTTAGCCTAAACAAACTTAGATAAATACGACTTAATTTTTTGGTTTTGGTTTTATGTACTGTTTCATAATTAAAGCAGTTTCCCGTTGGACTCTCTTACTAATATATTTCAATCTAATAATAGTTGAGAGATAAATAAACTTCGAGGTAAATAAATTTTGATGTAAAGAACTGTAGAGGACAGAGATGCTAGAAACTAGAGCACAGCCCTTATTAACATATGGGTATCATTTCTTTCGTTCCTAAAGCAAAGCTTAGAAGTACGCTGAAGTTGAAGACTGTTAAATTTTAAGAGTTGAATTTTTACAAAAACAGTTTCCACTGGCCTCTCAAGTATCTTTTTACCTTTTCCTTATCTACTCAAACGGAAATTATAACTACTTTAATTTTTATTCTTAAGTTCAATCAAAGTAAATTATGTAATTGAACTAACATCAGAATAATAAAATAGAAATTAAGACTATGACCAATTTTATATAAACTTTATTTAGCAAGATGACTAATACATTAATAAATCTAACAACCTTGGTTACTGTCACCATGACCTGGACCCTCCTAGATCACATCCTGAATCAGGATCTCAGACGTCACTTAGAGTGGAACTTATGACAGGTTAGTGGAAAAATGGAAACGGCATTTTGATATTCAGTTCTGGGGAGGAAACTGTTTTGCCAAAAACAATTCGCTTTGTAATTTTTCATTTCAATTATCTACAGCGTAATGGCTAAAGTGTGTTTTCTTCTCTTTTGTTCTGAGTTGGTGAGGAAGCAGAAGATCAGTCTCTACAGTCACCTGAACGCAGCTGCCAAGACCATTCCTTATACAGAGGATTAGTTCTGCACAATAGTGAGTGAAAGCACGTTTCCTTTCCCTGTCAAAATTCTATCTACCTTGGGATAGGAAAACATCCCCCACTCTGCTTTTCCCAAATTAGATACTATTAAATTTCTAGAAAGAAGGCAAATTGTATCTTTAAATAGCACCCATTATGAGATAAAATGCTTGAAATTTGCCTTGATAGCAATGCTGTTCTTATACACATTTTTAAACATAAAAACATCTTAGCCTATATTATAGTCTCTGTGTACTTCTCTTAATAATTGCTATTCTCTTTACATGCCTACAAAAGTGACTAACTTAATTCTGCAGTTTATGAGGATAAAACATTACCTAATTTACTAAAACTTAGGGAAAAAAGGAAACCTAGAAATATTTGAACATTTATTTTCCTGTATAGTTTACTTTACAAAATAAAGTAATATAACAATGTTTTATATATAAAACCTGTATTCTTAATAACATTTACTAAAGTTCTAACTTCTATACACTTATAAGGCTTTTGATACTCTATTTAGGGAGATAGAACAAATTGAATCCATTAGGCTACCTTTTAGAATTCTAAAGTTTAGAAATACTTTGTCAGTAGTATCTTTCATTTTGTAATTTTTTTCTTAAAAAATGCACAAAAAAAGCAATTTGAGACTTGATAATTATATTTTTGGTTCATTCAATAATTCTTGATTGAGTGCTGACTTTGTATTGGGCATACCTCTTTTATGCTAATGACACAGCAAGAAAAAAGGAAGGAACTTCCTGCCCCCAGGTGACTTAGGACAAGTGAGTGTAATAAAGAGAGTATGATTGCTATAGAAATATATTGACTTTCCTTGGATATTGAACTTTTTCTCAAAGTGATGAAGTGTAATGTTCATCTACTCACTGACCACACAACTTTTACCTATACATTAAGTTGATCTTTTAAAATTGTTTGAAAGCGTATGTAGGATTATTTTTCTGAAGATGATTTTTTTTTTTCATTTCAGACACAAAAGAGGTAAAATATATAGTTTGTAGTTCATAGAGTTCTTATCCCCCCCCCCCTTTTTTTTTTAATTTGACAGAGAGAGTTCACAAGTAGGCAGAGATGCAGGCAGAAAGAGAGGAGGAAGCAGGCTCTCCACAGAGCAGAGAGCCCGATGCAGGGCTCCATCCCAGGACCCTGGGATCGAGACCTGGGCCGAAGGCAGAGGCTTTAAGCCACTGAGCCACCCAGGCACCCCGAGTAATTCATAGAGTTCTAACTCCCATCCCCATTTCTTTGTGACTGTTCTATTTCAAGCAAGCCAGTGCAGAATACATACATTGCCCTTGTAACCTGTGAATAAATCTAGAAATCAGATATGTGTGAAATAGTTCTTATTTTTTCATAGGACTAAAATATTAATGGAACTCCCCAAAGACAATGCCCGTTTCAACCTCTATCATTGACCCATCTTTATTTCGCAGTACACGCAGCTCACATACTTGCAGTGATCTGAATGGCTTGCTTGACAAGAAAGGCAAAATCACATTCTTCTGCTCTGACTCATTTCTGTACTTACTCTGATTAGAATTTTCCTCAGGGCAAAGAACATGCCTTCTTCATCACTTTAAAAATAATCAAATAAAAATCAAAAGGAATTATAAGAGTAGTTAAGCAATTCATATACCTTAAGTTCTTTGTTGTGGACTTATATACCTAAATTTGGGGGAGATGAAAACAGGGCTGTGCTTTCAGGTGAACTCAGGGGGATTCCTTAGTTAACATCTGACTGAAGAGTTGCCAGTTCCATGTAGATAAAAGCCAAATCAAGTGCATTCGAGATTAAATCTAGGTATCAATTCTTCCAGAAATTTTTCCGTGACCTTGCTTTTTCACTGGCCATACCACTCATACTCTTTCCTGACCTCAGGAATTTTCTTTATTCTCCCGTATTTCCTATCGCTACACTTAATACACGGTTTACAATTGTGAATTGTAGTGCCACACAGACAATGAGCTCTCTAAGGGCAGGAAGTATGTTGTACTCTTCTTTGCAGACTTGTTACCTAGTATTAAGCAGTTTGAGTTAATTAATATATTTGTACACTTTAGAATGTTGTTTGGATGAACTGAATGGATCTGTGAGTGAATGGGACAGTCACCCTTTTGGCGGGGCATTCTTTCCTTCAGATAACCCAACCAAGTCTCTGGGACAGTTTTCATTCTGGTCAGCATGGTTTTATTTTCTGGCCTGATTGTAACAGATGAAGTAAATCTGAAATCCAGAGAAGTTAATCCAGAAGGTCACTCAGTGGAGCTAAATCTAAAATTCCAGATGCATTGAAAGAATGAGACAGGCAGCTAGTGGCTAAACGCTTAGTCTTTTGGGTCAAAAAATCTAAGGGATTCAACATTTCTGATCTGTTCACATAAGACCATCTTGAACATAAATGTTTTTAGCAATTCACCTCCGTGTTTTCTTACCACACACTCGGTTAGAATGTAATTTAGATAGCTAGAGGTGCAACATACCAAATGACTCTCTCGAGTTTCATTTTTACTTTTTTTTTTTTCTTTTACCAGCTTGGTTCCACATTCAATTTATTTTAAAAAGGATTTTTATTTATTTTTTACCTTCTGAGATTCAGGAGTTGAAAAATGGTGAGAAATGTCCATTTTCTTTCTTTTTCTCTTTCCATACAGAACAACATCCTTTCCAATAAGTATTCAATAAAGGGGGGGAAAAGTTGTGATAGGATATTCTTCCTTGTAGTTATTTACCAGTCTTTGTTGGCGCTATGAAAGCAGTCATGTTACTTCAAGTGATTTCTGCAAGTCTGTTCTCAGCCATTATCTAAAAAAAAAGACAAATAAATACAAAATAAATTGCACAGTTATTCATAAATATAATAATCGTTGCTATCAAAGATCTTTATAATTAAAAAGCAAATATGAAGATTACCTATCTTAAATCCATTTTTGAAGACACTTTCCTTCAAAGTATTATGTAGCACTTTTCTCACTGTGTTAAATCATTAATGATGAAAGAAAACAATATCAGATTATGGTAATGTACAAAAGAATAACATTTTAAACTATTACTCATGGAAATACAGATAGAGTTTCAGATCACATTATTAGATATTTAATAATTTTCAGATAATTTTCACATTATCAGAAATTTGCAATTGAAAGAGCTGTGGGGAATTCACTTGGCAAGTTAAACACAAATTTGTAGTTATTATAATTCCACGAAAATTCAAAGAATCCAGTAGTATTTCAAAAGATATTTTAATCAGTGCTGATAGCTCCTTGAAGAGGGTAATGACTGTGAAGTATTGATATGCTTCCGTAAGTACAATAAAATTATGCTACGTTGAACATTGACAGATTTTATTTCTTGCCTTGTAGTAACTATCCTATCTGTTTAAGCATAAAACTGAGTAAACTTACAGGTAATGAGTAAATATTTTACTGTATTTTAGAATGATTTTAATAGTCTGGATATTCAGAACTTTCAAAATTTCAGCACTGTCACACGAAAATACATTAACTTTGTCCTGACATTAATTTAATAACCAATTGTTCAGAAAATATTAGTTTTAGAGTTCTTAATCAGTTATTTTGAAAATTAGGTGAAATCTCTTTACTTTAAAAGTAAAATTTCTAGTTATCTGGTTATCTGGCTTGGTTTTAAGGTTAGGGATCTTAAATGTCTCTCATATCACAGATGGGACTAAGGTTTGTCAACTTTTTTTTTTTTTTAAACAAACTGAGAACTCTCAGTTTATTCTATGTAGCCCTCTACTACACGATCATTCTGGACAGACCAACTTTCTATAAAGGTCAAGAAATATCCAATGATCCAAACTAAAATTATCACAGGATTGAAGGCAAAGTAGAACAAAGATTCCCAATTTGCCTCTACTTCCTTCTTGGGATTATTCAGGACATTGAGTCTAAGTATGCACAGTGGGAATAAAAAAAACATGGTCACGAGGTACTACATGAGACATTAGGGGAACCCTCCCTTAATTCCATGTGACCAATCATCCAGGTAAATGCAATTCAAAAAAATATATATATAAAATATACCACAACTGATGCTCTGGTAGCAGAAGTTAATTTTGGATTACTGAAGATATTTGAATTAATAGTTAAAATACATAGCAAAGGTAACTGGGTGCTAAGTCAGTTAAGCAACCAAATTTTGGTTTGCCTCAGGTCATGATCTCAGAGGAGTGAGATCAAGGGGCTCTGTGCTCAGTGTGGAATCTGTTTGAGATTCTCTCTCCCTCTCCCTTTGTCCCTCTCATTTGTGTTCTTTCTCTCTCAAATAAATAAATAAAATCTTTTTTAAAAGTGCATATCAGTCAGCTTAGCTTTGTGAGTATGTGTATGAAGATGTGTAACAGATGTAGGAATTTATGATTTCTATCATCATCTAAGGAGTGGAGATCCTAGAATCTTAACAACTATGGGCTCTTTTATTTGTGGGTCACTCAAGCCCATTAAGGCTGAGAGCCATCCACAAACTTGAACACAGGTGGTTAAAGGGACGGCTGACTGGACAGAACTGGTGATGAAGTACAATTTATCAGGATATGAAAGCAGAGGGATTTGTTTGTAGGGGGGATCCTGTCTGGGAGGGGAGGAAGCTGGAGGGTACAAGGAAAAAGGAAGCTGGGGAGGAAGTAAGAAAGCAAGAGGCCCAGGGAGGTAGGGAGAGAGAGAGGAGAAAGAGAAAGGCTACATTAGGGTAGATCAATATTTTAGGGGTGAAAAGCTGAGTCTTGGGATATAACTGCCCTCTTCTCCCTTTTGTATTCTATAAAAAATTTCTCATAAACTGCTTATGTTTTTAAAATGGATTTTTTTCTGAGAATAAAGGAAAGTGCTGATCCCTGTTCCAAAGCTGACAAAGGCTAAAACCTATGGATATTCGGGAGATCTACTATGTGCTTTTGTTCATATCCATCTATCATCTATCTATCTACTAGCTATCAGAAGAAAAGAGATTGAGAGGGAGAGAAACAAAAGCTAAATATTAAGTGAAAGCTTTAAAATTTCTCAAATGGGGGGATGCCTGGGTGCCTCAGTTGGTTAAGCAGCTGCCTTCGGCTCAGGTCATGATCCCAGCGTCCTGGGATCGAGTCCCACATCGGGCTCTTTGCTCAGGGGGGAGCCTGCTTCTCCCTCTGCTTTTGCCTGCCATTCTGTCTGCCTGTGCTCGCTCTCTCCCCCTCTCTCTCTCTGATAAATAAATAAAATCTTAAAAAAAAAAAACTTTAATAAAAAAAAATTTCTCAAATGGGGGCACATCAGTGGCACAGTCGGTTAAGCATCTGACTCTTGGTTTCAGTTCAGGTCAAGATCTTAGGGTCCTGGGATTGAGCGGCATGCCAGGTTCCACACTTAGCACAGAGTCTTCTTGTCTCTCTCCCTCTGCTACTCCCCCTACTCTCTCTCTCTCTCTCTCTCTCTGGAATAAATAAACTCTTTAAAAAAAAAAAAACTTCTCAAATGAATACAAAGGAGAATACTTGATTTCTATATTTTGTTATAATCTTCTGAAAAGGGCATGATCCTATTTGAAATTGAGGAATTGAAGTTAAAAAAAAAAATGTTAGGCCATTATTTTATATCGTACCATGTGGAATATTTGTAGAAAAGAAAATAAGAGGAAAAAATTAAAAATTAAAAAAAAACAGTAAAGGTCTGTATCAGTTAAGGAATGGAAGCTATTAATGTCATAGTGATCATTCTACATATTAGTTTCAGCTTTGGTGTTATTTTCATTCTACTGAGATGTCTATACACTTAGATGATGATGTTTTCTCTATCTATTTTCTCCCTGAACATCTTATGCTTTTCCCTTATAGTATTCACCATGATTCAAATTAATAATCTGTTGGTATGATTAGTATGTGTCTTTTTCCTTCTTTGAATTGAAATCTCCATGAAGATGTACCTAACGTCAAAATAACATATCTTTCACTTCAGATTTGTCCTTTTCTAATGTTCTGCATTAAAAAAAAAAAAAAAAAAAAAAAAAAAAAAAGTTACCAATCAGCTAGGTGCAAACCCCAGAAACCTGAGTCTACATTGATATCATGCCCTCTTTCACCCTTCATGTATAGTTTATCACCAAGTCTTACTGATTTTAATTCCTAAATATTCCTTAAATCAAAATAGTTCTTCCCACTTCATCCCAGCATCACTTTGAACTCTCGCTTTGACTTCTAACTGGTTTGTTTGCATCTGAGTTAGGATGTCCTGGCACCCAATCAGTTTCTACACCTGCAACCAGAGTCACCTTTTCAAAATGAAACTCTTTGTGTTTCTTCCTTTCCTAAAGATATTTTATTATAACGTCACAAGTGATTCCTGAACATTAAGTATCTCAGGGCAAAATCAAAACAAAACTTGGAATTTTAAATCTATTCAAAGTGCAAGAGATTTAATTGGTATATGCATACCTGTATATATAAGCAATATCTCATGACTGCACTTAAAGAAAAGATATGGGATTAATTTAGCTTTACTATATGAAGTATTTGATTTTTTAAATCTGTGTCTGAATTAAGATGATAAACTTCAATAATAAAAAAGGTTGAGTTTCTTCTCTTTTTTGAGTTGCACACTTGTAATATACTGTCATATATTCTATAACTCTTACAAATCATTCAACCATTTGATCCTTTAGCAACTAGAATTTTGTCATTAATTTTGTACTTGAGAGAAGAGTAGGACTGATTTAATCAAGACATAATTATAGTACTTGGCAATATAATTGTATTGTTACACTGACGGGATGTGATCATACATTTATTTCTTAAATTTGACATGAAGTCTCTTAATGACATGAATATTTCTTTTCTTTTTTTCTCAACTCCCTCTAATTTTAGCTTCCCTTTTTCCTATCTTTCCATTTCCTCTATTCCATACTATTCTCTCTCCCCTTCAGTCTTTGAACTTCCTTTTTATATATCCAACAATTTTTATTTTATTTGAATATTATAATTGTGGGTTACGATTCATCTTCCTATAACAGCATTGTTAGCCATGAATCTTATAAATTGATCTGCCTGGTATTACCAAAAGTGCTTTTATATGAAAGTATGAAAATATTATAATTAAGATGTCCTGAAACTGTTGTAGCCATTGGCAACAATGTCTACTTGCTATCTACTTTCCCAGTCTTATCAACTCTGGAACAGCTGTTTACCTGATTTTGATAGCTACAGTAAAAGACCATTCTCAGGAAATATCTCCTAACCATAGTAACCATAATGCACAAACACATACAAATACTCTTGTAGAGTGTGGTACTCAAACACTGTTGACAATATGGAGACTGCATAACTTGGGGTGGATTTGGAGAAAATGTCATGACTCAACTAGGTTATAAAGGATTAATGAAAGTTATTATGAGCAAATTAGAAAGGAAAAAAATTATTTCGCCTCTGAATGTAACAAGAACCATTCTGGATGGTTAGCATTCTCTTCAAGCCACAGGTAGCCACTGTTACCTCTTATTCTATATGTCTATGACTTCTCTATTTTTACCTACATAAGAAATTTTGGGGGAACACAATCCCATGCTGGTATTGCCACTGTGGAAAACAGTACGGAGGTTCCTCAAAAAATTAAAAATAGAACTACCCTATGATCTAGCTGTTGCACTACTAGGTATTAACCCAAAGAATACAAGTATACTAATTCAAAAGGATACAATGATCTAGCTGTTGCACTACTAGGTATTAACCCAAAGAATACAAGTATACTAATTCAAAAGGATACATACACCCCAACGTTTATAGCAGCATTATCTACAATAGCTAAATTATGGAAACAGCCCAAGACTCCACTGACTAATGAATGGATAAAGAAACGGTGTATATATACAATGGAATATTACTCAGCCAAAAAAAAAAAAAAAAAAAGAAGAAGAAGAAGAAAGAAATCTAACCATTTGCAATAACATGGATGGAGCTAAGTATTATGCTAAGCTAAATGAATCAATCAGAGAAAGACAAATAGCATGTGATTTCACTCATATGTGGAATTTAAGAAACAAAACAAACCAGCAAATGGAATAAAAGTGAGAGAGAAGAAAACAGACTCTTAACTTCTAGTAACTGATGGTTACCAGTGGTAATATGGGGGTGGATAGAAGAAATGGGTGATGGGGATTAAGGAGTGCACTTGCTTTAGTGAGCACAGAGTGTTGGATGGAAGTGTTGAATCACTATATTATACACCTGAAACTAATATTACACTGTATGTTAACTGCCTGGAATGTAAACAAAAACTTTATTCCCTTTTTAAAAAAATTATTATGTTTGTTAACGTATAATGTATTATTTGCCCCCAGGGGTACAGGTCTGTGAATTGTCAGGCTTACACACTTCATAGTACTCACCATAGCACATACCCTCCCCGATGTCCATAACCCCACCACCCTCTTCACCTCCCCAAACCCCCAGCAACCCTCAGTTTGTTTTGTGAGATTAAGTCTCTTATGGTTTATCTCCCTCCCGATCCCATCTTGTTTCATTTTTTCCTTCTCCACCTCCAAAGCCCCCACTCTGAAACAAAAACTTCTTACAAAGAAATTTATTAATTATCTACTATAATCCATGAAGATTTTCCTTAAAAATAAAAATTGTATTATACATTAGGGAAATTATTACTGTATTTTGTTCAATAGCAAGGAAAACTGTTTATCTTTCTAGTATCTACTATACTAAACAACCCCAAACTAACTCAATAAATGATTGTTGATGATGGTGATAATACAAAGACTCTAATTCTACCTACTATACCCTTGTTAGCCCTTATAAGAGTTGTTGGAGTAAATAGACAATAAATATTTTTAACTAATTGAAAATCCTAATTAAAATAAAAGTCTTTTAATATTGTTGATAGCACTTCAGGTATACTCATCAGGGGTTATTTCAGAATCACATTTTTAAAAATCAGACTTGGTAAGAGCCTTTTAGAAACATAATAATGAGACACTCTCCAAAATAAGATTTTTAGTTACCAGGGAAATGGTTTACAGATTGAAATAAATATTACTGTATCTACCAAAATTTTGTCTTCTCCTTATCAATCAAAAAAGGCAGCTCTTTTGAAGTTTTCTGTCTGCGTGTTTGCATGTTTTATTTCAATCATTATTACTTAGAAAAGCTTTTCCTGATCTATTAGAATGTACACATTCTTCACTTTTATAGCCCAATATGATGTTACTTTTTAGTAATACCTTGAGCACTAGTGTTTAATTTATTGTTGGAATTATTTGTTCATTACAAACTCAGTGGTAGAATTCTTGAGAACTGATACCATGTCAGTGTAGTGGGTATATATATGTGTGTGTGTGTGTGTGTGTGTATTTATATTTCTATCCATATTTGTGTGTGTATACAGAGATTTACTTCTAACATCCAAAGATTTGACAAAATGGGAAGTTTTAATTACTTACAGCCAGGCAAGAATATCTTTCAGTAATATGGATCATTGGTATCAAAACTTGAGAGCTTGAAGGACAAATCATATTGAGAAAGCCAGATCTTGAAGGCCATTAACATGCAAATAGCAACTGAAATATGCATATGGACAAGACCACCTAGAAGAAAAGAATAATGCAAGAAAAAGTCACGAAGCATAGTTGTTAAAAACTTGACCACTGAAATCAGAAAATCTACCTTTGAGACCTCTGTTACCTACTACCTTTGTAACATTAGTGAAGGTTAGTTGGGGTCCTAGTCTAAGTATTTTTTCAAGGATTAAATGTAAGAATAAAATGTAAAACACTTAGAGGAGCGCCTAACTAAGCATTCAGTGTGTATGGACTTCTATTAGACTTCAAGGACAAAAGCCTAGCAATAATTCCTTAGGGACTCCCAAACTGAAAGATGGAGAAGGATGGCTAGAGAGCTAACAGGTAAAACAGAATATGTGGGGTGGCTGGGTGGCTCAGTCATCAAGCATTTGCCTTCAGGTCATGATCCTAGGATCCTGGGATCGAACCCCACATCTGGCTGCTTTCTCAGTGGGAAGCCTGCTTCTTCCACTCCCCTTGCTTGTGTTCCCTCTCTTGTTGTGACTCTCTCTAGCACATAAATAAATAAAAATTAGAAAAAAAAAACAATATAGAATGCTATGAAAGACAAATGAGAGTATCTCAAGAAGGGAAGTCTCTTGGGCTTCCAACTTCTCTCCAAGGTTTACACTCCAACCTCAAAAAACTAAATCCATATGAAATAAAAGATTTAAAAATGTCTTCAAGTTATTGGACATTCTTTATAATATATGATGATTCCTATGAAGATGGGAAGAAATGGGGTGACCCTTATGATTATACCAGCCTTATTATACCAGAGAAATACCTGGCTGGTGCAGGGAATGGGAAATCAGGTGGATACAACAGATACCCTGAGTCGAGAAGATAGAACTAAGAGTCTGAGAGGAATAAGGTGGCTAGAATTCACAGGGCAGAGTGCTAGAAAACAGAGAGCCACTGGCAAAGAATCCTGAAGGTTTCTAGAGGCCCTCCTTGGGTACTGCATTGTACTGATAGGCCGGCTCTCCTGAGTAGGAAGCTGATACAGTTGTGGGTGATTTATCTGAAAGGATCAGAGTGAACATAATCTGATGCTCACACTGGATGGAAAATAATTCCTTTTATTATTAGCCAGACTGGGAAATCTCATAATCCATGGAACATTAGAAAGAGTACCCAAAAGGGTTTTGCCTGAATAGTGGGAATAGTTAGTCCAAAACTCTAGTCTGTCTAACATTATCTGAAAAACAAAACTAAAAATAACTGTTTCCAACTGATTTAACTTTATCCCAGAACAAATTTCAATCATTTTTATGGGGTAACAAAAATATTTTGCTTCCAACAAGGTAAAATCCACAATGTTTGGCATCCAATAGAGTGATGAGATGTGCGAAGAAACAGGAAAATGCAACACATAATGAGGAGAAAAGTCAATCAGCTGAAGTAGACACAGGACTAACACAAATGTCATAATTGGTAGACAAAGATATTAAAACAACTATAATTATGTTACAAATGTTTAATAAAGCTAGAGAAGAGTTTAAAATGTTAAGTAGAAATATGGAAGATGTAAAAAATACACTCAAATCAGACCCCGAGATAAAAATTATGCTGTCTGACATGAAAAATACAATGAATGGGAAAGAGGGTAAATGAGATGCTGGAGAAGAAAAGATCAGCGAATTTGGAAACTAGCAGTTGAAAGTAGAGAAACTGAAACACAAAACAAAATACTTGAAAAGATAAGAATATCTTCTGTGAGTTGTGGAAACACTCAAAGTGGTCTGATACATTACAATTACATACATTACAATTCAAGTCTATGTAGGATGGGAAAGAGGGGAACAGAAAAAATATTTGAAGAAATAATGGCCCCAAATCTTGCAAATTTGATGAAAACTATAAACCTACATATCAAGAAAGTTCAATGAGACTCAAGTGCAAGAAACATGAAGAAAACTGCAAGGCATATCACGGGCAATTTACTGAAGGCCAGTGATAAAGAGAAAATTTTAAAAACAACCAGAAGCAGGAAAAAAAGACATCCTAAAGAGGTATAAAGATGACGAAACAATGAAAACAAGGAGGCAATAAAGCAGCATCTTGAATGTCATGAAATAAAAAAGGAAAAAATAACTATCGACTGAGAATTCTATTAGAGAAAATACCTTTCAAATATGAAGACAAATGTAGACATTTAAAGATAGACAAAAGCTGAAGGAATGATCAGCAGTAGGTTTGCATGAGAACCATTGATGGGAGTTTTTCAAACAGAAGAAAAAAGATAACACAGGGAAATATGAATCTTCAGGAAACAATGATGAGTACCAAAGTTGGTAACTATGTATAACACTTTTTTCTTACTACATAACTTTAATAATTGATTATTAAAATAAGAAAAATGTAGTGTAAGGGTTTATTATATATGTAGAACTAATCATATAAGAAAGGACAGGAGAGCAGACAGAGAAGAATATTTTTATCCTCTTATATGCAAAATAATATAGCACCACTTCAACGTAGACTGGATGCTGGACATAAAATAATGAATAAGATAGACAAAATCCCTTCTCTCATGGAGTTCAAGTTAAAAGCAAGGACCCGTGTTTACTTGAACCAACCTTTTTTAAAAGCTAAGTTCTCAAAACTAAAAGATGATTAACATGACAAGAATGAGAAAAACTGATACTGTAACAAGAGATATGGGCAAAAACATGAATTTAAGTTTTTTATTAATGAAAAGTATTTCCTATTTCTATTTTGGCTTTTATTTATTAGAATGGCCATCATCAAAAAGACGAGATAAATGCCGACATGGGCACAGAAGAAAGAGAACCAGCGTGCACTGTTGGTGGAAATGTCAATTGGTGTGGTCATTATGGGAAAACAGGATGGAGGTTCCTCCAAACATTAAAAATAGATCAGTTTGGTCCAGAAATTCCACTTCTAGTTATGTATCCAGAGAAAATAAAAGCACTATCCTGAGGACATATCAATACCCTCATGTTCATTGCAGCACTATTTATAGTAGCCATGATATGGGAAAAAACCTAGGTGTCCAACAACGGGTGATCTATATACAATGGAACAACACTCAGCCATAAAAAAGGATATCCTGTCATTTATGACAACATGGATGGACCTTGAGAGCTTTACACTAAGTGTAATAAGTCAAAAAACCACAAATAGTCTATGATCTCACTTACATGTGGAATCTAAAGCAAAACTTCATAGGCACTTATAGAAAACTCAGAAGCGGAGATGATAGAAGCTTATAAAAAGAGACTCAGATTTGTGGTTGCCAGACACAGATGGTGGTGGGGGTAGGGGAATTGGGTGAGAGTGGTCAAAAGGTACAAACTTCCAGTTATAAAGTAAGTTCTAGGTATGTAATGTACAGCGTGGTAATTGTAGTTAATAATACTGTATTATATATTTGAAAGTTGCTAAAAAAGTAGATCTTTAAAGTTTCATCACAAGGAAAAATTGGTAACTATGTGAGGTGATACATATCAAATAACTTACTGTGGTGATTGTTTCCCAATATATGTATATATCAAATCATTATGTTAAACACCTTAGACTTATACAATGTTATATGTCAATGACATCTCAATAAAACTGAAAAAATATGGCTTTTAAAAAATCATAATTTTGCATTTATGTAATGGACACATAAATTGAAAATATCTTTGCTTATCTCTGTATCATGTCTTGGTATCACATCTTCTACTCCCTGCCTGAATATAGTAATAAGTATTTAAGGAAATGGGTAGTGATTTGGCAACCAAAATCCATACTTATTTTTAGGATAATGTGGCCTGTAGCCTTCAAATATTGAAAGAACATTTTAGTGATCAGTATGTGCAGATATATAGCCCAGTTATAAACTGTAAGGGGTCCAAGATTCTATTTTCCTTGTTTATTCAAATTCTCAGTAGGAGATCTGGATTTGATGTTCCTTAGAAATGGTTCAATTCAATAAATAAATTCAATTTACTCCCCTTTTCAGAGAGAGAAATCAATTTTTATAGTAATATACAAATGCCACAAAGACAGCAATCCTTCTAATTTTCAGAAATAGTAAACTGTAAATAGAACAAATGGTTTTTATATTTCCTGTATTGATGTTTTAGAATCTCATACAAGTAATACTTGTAGAAGGTGAATTTAGTCAGGTATGTCCCTGAAATCTCTATGACCAGGTAGTTCATTCACTCACCCAAAAAAAGTCTGCATTTTTGGTATAAGTTACTGACATATAAAAGTCACTAATTTTCTGCTGTGAAGGATACAAAGACAACAGATAGAAAGATAAGCAATATGCTCATCTTCAGCAAACTCATAATGTCCTGGGGTTGTTGAGAAGTCTCCACAGTAAACTATAATGAAAGGTCAGAAGGAAATAGTGGCAATAAAAGAGATATAACCAATAATTTAGAAAAGCCAGTGTGTACCAGTGGATTCAAAGATGACTTCATACTGGGGATAGTATTTGCATTGGACTATGATAGGTTAACCATGAACAGGCAGAGGCCATGAAATACATTAAAGCTGAAAGAGAAAATGATGTAATTTAGGGAAGATATTTGAGGGAGAGTATTTAGATTCTATGTAGGTGAAATATAAATGGTTTAAAAAGTCTAAACTTATCTACAACATCACGGTTTATGAAAAACAGGCAAACGTTTTCTTTAAGGTACTTGAGATGGAGTTACAGACAATCTGTTAAAAAAAATAATAGCTGACCATGGAGCATAGATCTGGTTGAAACCCTCTCAGCTTACTTGACTGCTCAGGCAAGGTCCAGCATTAAAATACCAGAGAAACTGCAAGCTGATCATTAGAGAAAAATAGACATTTTTCCCCGTGATCTGTTATTCCATGAATAAATGACTTGGGAAACACTACTTAAATAAGAACTTGGTCTCTAAAAATGTATCTCACAGGGAGTATTTCCCTAATTTCATATTTTCTAAAATAAGAGACTCCTATGACATGCCACCAAATCTGTCATAGAAGTCTTCACCAATGGCAAGCACTAAATGGAGTGATCAAATTTAAAAGTTAACAATAAGAGCATGTCTCTTTAAAAGCTATTTCATACCTTTCCCCTTAAATTTTGTACAATTCTCCTATCAGGTGATAACACTCCTCTTCTTTTGGAGTATTATAAAATAGAAATTATTGAATAGGAATTTCCTTATTTTTCCATCAACAACTCTATAGACTTATTTGTACCTGACCCAGTCTTGTTTAAACTCCCATCACTTGTAAGTGTCACTACTGGTAACAAAGGCTAATATCCCCATTTATGGCATGGGTCCCGTTGCCTCTCACCGGTCAAGAATTTTTTTCATTGCTATAGTCTTTCTCCTGAGCCTTCAAGTTATCCTTCTAGTCAATTATTCTGATTAATATTCAACCAACCTCTAATATCATCTCCCATTAAAAAATGGTACAGAAACCCTACCATTTCTCTGCTCCCCTGAATTTCTAAATTCCTTAAAAAACAAGGGTCTGAAAAAACATATGGCAGATTTATTTCCTATTTACGTATCATCCTTCAATCCTCCAATTCAGCCTCTGACACAATCTCCACATTGTCAGAGACAATGAACACTTCGATCAGTGCTCATCATGGTTGTTCACTGCTGCCTATAAACACTTCCTTTCCCATGTATGTAGGACATGCATCTGCCCTCTCCATTCCCATCCCAAGCCAAGCTTCTCTTCCTTTTCTTTCCTGCTACACCTTCCTGGACTCTTCAGTCGCTCCTTTTGTCAATATATCTTTGCTCAGGGCCCAGGGACAAGTGGACAGTACGCAGTTCTGCTATCATAATTGTTCTCCTAATAACCAGGGTGATAAAATGCATAAAATTTTAATGAGGATACATGATCGTGTCTACTTACCAGTCTAGGCAAGGCTATACTCCATACCACCTGAAAGTCAGATGAGTTATTTAGTCGTAGGTCATATTTTCTCAAATTCAGGGATTATTTACTCATTTTTTTCATTCAATATGTATTATTTAGTACCTGCCATGTATCAGCATTGTTGTAGATACTGTTGTTTCTAAAATTTTTATTACCAGAACAGCTCATCTTTATTTCTGGTAGGAAATGTGATGGAGACTGATTTTGAAGGTTCAACTGTATTTTTCATTCCAAATGGTAGTCTTTTTAAAATAAAATCAAGTGTCCCATAGATCCTGAGGGTAAAACAGTAAACAAGATTGACAAGATACCTGCCTTCATGGAACATGAGAAGGTAAAGGTGGGGTGAGGGAGTTGGCTTTATTATATAGAATTAATAGCATTACTCATATCAATTAAAAATTGGGGAGGCGAGCGGAGCCAGAGTCGAGACCAGAGGCCGAACTCGGGATCTGACAAGATGGCCGGGCTGCCCCGCAGGATTATCAAGGAAACCCAGCGTTTGCTGGCAGAACCGGTTCCTGGCATTAAAGCAGAACCAGATGAGAGCAACGCCCGTTATTTTCATGTGGTCATTGCTGGCCCTCAGGATTCCCCCTTTGAGGGAGGGACTTTTAAGCTTGAACTATTCCTACCAGAAGAATACCCGATGGCAGCCCCTAAAGTACGTTTCATGACCAAAATTTATCATCCTAATGTAGACAAGTTGGGAAGAATATGTTTAGATATTTTGAAAGGTAAGTGTTACCTTTATTAATATATGCTATTAAGATTTCTCCTTTTTCTCTTAAGCATTCTGTTTTGAGAATCTGAACATTGCCTTATATAAAGACCACAAAGGTCTGTGGGAATGCCATGCAGTAGTTCTGGGGCTTTTGTTTCATGCTTGATCATTCTGGGCCTGTTGCCTTCATAGATAAGTGGTCCCCAGCACTGCAGATCTGCACAGTTCTGCTATCGATCCAGGCTTTGTTAAGTGCTCCCAATCCGGATGATCCGTTAGCAAACGATGTAGCAGAGCAGTGGAAGACCAACGAGGCCCAAGCCATAGAAACAGCTAGAGCATGGACTAAGCTATATGCCATGAATAATATTTAAAATCGATCTGATCATCAAGTGTGCATCACTTATCCTGTTCTGCCAAGACTTCTTCCTTTTTTGTTTGCATTTAATGGACACAGTCTTAGAAACATTACAGAATAAAAGCCCAGACATCTTCAGTCCTTTGGTGATTAAATGCACATTAGCAAATCTATGTCTTGTCCTGATTCACTGTTGTAAAGCATGAGCAGAGGCTAGAAGTACCATCTGGATTATTGTGAAACGTTTAAAAGCAGCAGCCCTTCTCTGCTTTTATTCATTTCCCCCATCATGGTTAAGCACTGTGAATGAAGGTAGTTGTCAGGGTTAGCTGCAGGGGTTTGGGTGTTTTTCTTTATTACTTTTTTGAGGGGGAGAGGTAGTTTTATTTTAATTTTATGGGCTCCTTTCCCCCTTTTTATGGTGATCTAATTGCATCGGTTAAAAGCAGCTAACCAGTTTTTTAGAATATGCTCTATAGCCAAGTCTAACTTTATTTAGACACTGTAGATGGACAAGCTTGATTGTTTGAACCAAAATGGGAACATTAAACAAACATCACAGCCCTCACTAATAACATTGTGACTTTGCTGTCAAGTGTAGAATCCTTCCTTCAAGAAAAAGCTAGTGACCGTTTTGTATGGCTTGTCTGGAAACTTCTGTAAATCTTATGTTTTAGTAAAATGTTTTTTGTTATTCTAAAAAAAAAAAAAAAGGGCTTTCATCAATTCATAAGACTCTAAATTCCCCAAAATAAAGTACTGTTTTTGCCTAGAAATATATGCAAAAACAAGATCTACCTAATGTTGCTGTTTCTCCACACCTCAAGAAATTTTTATAATCAAAACTGAAGGGAAAACCCTTCTTCATTTTAAAATCTACTCTTACGCAGACTTGAAAAGACTAGAACCCAATGGTTGAAAGTAAGTATCAATGGGATACTTGATTTTATTTAAAAACTACTATTTGGAATGAAATATATAGTTTAGCCTTGAAGATCAGCCCCCCTCAACACATTTCTTCCCTAAAAAAGAGATGGGTCAGTCTGATAGTAAGAAACTTAGAAATAATTTGCATCAAATAAATGCCAGGACCCTGATAACAAAGTGTCTATTAAAGCAGGTTATTAGAGTATATAAGAAGTATGATGTTGCTTTGCCTGGTTTCCCAGCACTGTGGAATGTCTTACACCCATGTCCATCTGGGCTTGTGACATACATATGCATGACATGATTTGTTTCGAGTCAAAAGATGCTACAAGGGGCGCCTGGGTGGCTCAGTGGGTTAAGCCGCTGTCTTCAGCTCAGGTTGTGATCTCAGGGTCCTGGGATCGAGCCCTGAATCAGGCTCTCTGCTCAGCAAGAAGCCTGCTTTCCTCTCTCTCTCTCTCTCTTTCTCTTTCTCTCTCTCTCTCTTTGCCTACTTGTGATCTCTCTCTGTCAAATAAATAAATAAAATCTAAAAAAAAAAAGATGCTACGAATTTTGGGAGGGGAGCAGCAAAGCAAGATTTATTGAGTGATAGTTCAAAGCTCCTGAGAAGGGAGGGGACCTGAGACGGTGGCCCACCACTAATATTTTTGTTAACGTTTATTTATTTATTTGAGAGAGAGAGCATGAGTGGGAGGGGGAGAGGTAATCTCCAGCAAGTTCTGTACTGAGTGTGACCCTGGCAGGGCCTCTATCCCAGGACCCTGTGATCACAACCTGACCCGAAACTGAGTCAGAAACTCAATCGACTGCACCACCCAGGAGCCCCAGTTACTAATTTTAATAAGCTAAAATGTCAGCACAAGATTAAAAAAGCTTTTCTTAGTGTGAACGTAGCTGGACCTCTTCACCTTTCTTTGCCTCTCTTTTTTCATTGATTAAAATAATGACTAATAATGTCCATTCTGACTCATCACATTGTCTTGAGAGAATTATAGGATAAGCATTAAACTTATGAGTTCTTGTTAAATCACAGAATACATTAAGATATGTCTTACAATTATTACCATTTCTATTATAATAATATTAACAGTAATACTGCATACCTTCCAAATGGTATTTACTTAAAGGACTTTTAAATATGCTTTCTTTTTGGTTTTACATATACTTGGAAACTTCCCAATTCATTATTATAAGACATCTTAAATGTTGAACATTTAAGTCATTACGAATAGCTAATTTGAGCATGCATATGCTATGGAAAGAGAATGTTTATTCTATACACCTATTTGATTGAAATTTTGACCAGAAGTTGTCATTATAGTCAAATTAGATGGCCTTAGTTTAAATGGTGCTAGATCTCTTTAAAAGATGTTTTTGTGAATTTGACAAATAGCAATTACAGAGCGAGCACACCAACCGTGATAAATATTCTGGTTTCAGCCTGTCAGCAACTAACCGAAGACTGAGAGGAAACGCACGATAGGAAACATCTGTTGCCTTTTCAGGCCTGCTGAGAGATGATGAGGATACACCTTTTGACAGTAAATAAATAAATAAATCATAAAATAAAATTCTAGAAGTCAGGGCTTTTTTTTTTTCCCCCCTCACATTACTTTGTTGAACTAAAGAGCGGCTCTGTAATTTAAATTACGAGACAGATATTCCCCAGTGGTTAGTACACATTTTAAAAGCTTTCAATAATTCTCATCTCCGTTATCTTAATGAAAGACATTAATGAACAATTGAAGATAGAACTTTAAAGTAGAGGCAAAAAAAAAAAAAAAAAATTGCCAAGGCATATCTATGAGGAAAAAGATTCTAACCCAGTGTCTGGTGACTTTTTTTTAATCTGTAGTGGTAGGAAATCTTTCATTTTTAAAGTGAACTTAGGCATTGAAAGATAGTTTTACGGAAAGTTCGGTTACTTTTAGGTATTCAGTATTAAAACAGAAAATTACATGTAATTGCTCTATATTCAAATTAATAAAGGTGGTAACTGTGAACTCATTCCTTTCTCCCCCAAACAAGTTCAAGGGCTGACGGTTTTCCTTCACACACCACCCCTTGTCTTTTGTCCCATCACTGGCTTTGTGAGTAGCCAGCCTTTCTTTTTCGGTGGGAGATGCAGGGGTGGAGTGGGAGGGCTCTAAGACATTGACAGAGAGGTCAAGCACATCAGTGTTTCCCACAAGGTAGGACTGGGCATTGAAGTCATTCCTGATTAATGGATTAGCTGTCTGTACGTGGCACATAGAAATACAAGAGTTCTTATGTTGTGGCCTGCGAGCTGTGCCATCCTCAGTGGAACAATGTGAGGACGGTCCCCTGAGCTTGGCTGAGTTTACACAGGTGCATCCTGGCATGCCCATGTGGAGACTTGACAGCTGACTATTAGGATTTCAAGGTGTGGTCCCCCCACCACAAACCCCTTTCCTTGGTCTCATTTCTTCTTTTCTCTCCCTTCTCTTTCTCTTCATTTCTTCTTTTCTGTCCTTGCCTAAGCCCTTAGGTTGGGTGGTTTGGCTCTGTTTTTATTGTTTTTATAATTTGTTGCATTTGGCATAGTATTTATGCTCTGCTCCCATTAAGCCTTAGACTTTTGAGCTCCAAAATATACCTAACTCGTGCAAATGAGAAATTTACTCTCAAGATTATTGTCCCTGCTGTAAGTTTTAAAGGACTATTTTGGCACCCAAAGCTAGATTTTAAATATTCTTTTTACACACACATAGTAGGAATTATACATATTCTAATTCAGAGGCTTAGTTTTAATAGCAGAAGGGACTCATGGTATAAAATAGATAATAATAATAATAAAAGAATTAGAGGGATAAATTTCTTAATATATCAAAAATATTCTCCCACTATACATACAGGTATACCTTGGAAAACAAAATAGCAAAAACAAAACAAAGAAACCTGAGTAGCAATAATACAGTGAATTAGCTGTTGCTATTAATTACCATACTAATTGTTGATTTTTAAATAGTGTTAGTTATCATTTCACTCTCTCTTAAGTATAAGCTCTAGTAAACTGCAATGTAAGTTAAACACAAGGAGATAAAAATGAATTTCGAGGTGATAATATTCAAAATGAGAATGAGCTATACTATTTCTCATGTTTAAATAATGAAATAGAAATTTTTTAAAGATTTATTTATGAGAAAGAGGGAGGGAGAGAGTGTGGGGGGAGGGATGGAGGGAGAGAGGCTTAAGCAGACTCCACCTTGAGCGGGAGACTGGTGTGGGACTCAGTCTCAGGGCCCTGAGATCATGGCCCCAGCCAAAGCCAAGAGTCGGATGTTTAACTGACTGCACCACCCTGGTGCCCCAGTAGACTTATTTGTTTTAATTGTCTAAATAATTCCTGGTAACCCAATTTTTGCCAAGTTTGATCTGTTATACACGGAGCAGATATCACAATATTAAGACTGTAAATGGATGCGACAGATCAAAGGATGATTGCTTTAATGTTGCAGTGGCGTCCTGGGGCTCCCGATGTGCTGAGGGTTACCTCTTTAGTTGCTGGACTGAGAAAAGTCTAGGGTAGGGATTCCAGAGAAGTGTAACCTGAGGCAGGGTAGCGAAGCAGTGGAAAGTAAACCCAGTGGGCTTGGCCTGGCAGCTGTTCATTAATAGGCCAAACAAAAGCCTCCTGGCTGACCATCATCAGTCTTGGTTATCAGCCTGGGACGGTATGAATTTTCTTCTCAGCCTCAGATGTGAACACTGCTTCATGTCTTCAGTTTTTTTCTAAAATCAGATATATCAGGTTCAATCCCAACTCTTGGGCTAGGCAGGAAATTCATGTCAGGGTCATTGTGTAGGGGAAATGTGCTCACACTGTCTCTGCCTTTTTCCCTTGCTTCTCCTACCACCTCCCTTGTCTTCTCTCTATAGAGCCTGTATGATTGTTGTGCCTTGGATGCAGCTGATCCTATCCAGAGATCCCACTACTTTGGGATGCTTAGCACTGAAATGAGATTGTGATTCCTCCACCCCCTCCCTCTTATGGATTTTAGTTCACAGGCAGAGACATTCCCATCCTTCACCTCAAAGCCCAGCCACTTCCTTAAGCTTCTGGTGGCATCCAGCTTTACTCCTCCAGCAGTGACTCTGTAACAAATTAGGATTTTTATTTACTAAAGGAAAAGCTTTTGTATTACCTAGAATTTGGATTTTTGAAGGACTTAATACTGATAGATAGAGGGAAAGGAGATTCTTTGAGTTTGTGGAAAGGAAAAACACATGAAAAATGGTACTTTTCATCTTTATAATTCCCCCAGGTACATGATAATGCATCATAGTCACTAAATTCTTCATCATCAAGATCAAGGATTGTGTTTTATTTCTATATTCTTATTGAGGATTCCCTTAGACAGGTGGCATTCGGTAAATAATTGTTGAATTAATTAGAGAAGCATTCTTATCCTCTAACTCCTAACTGGTTTATTTCTTGCCAATTGTGAGCATTTATTTTCATTTGAATCAGCTGCTAATTTTTAAAAGCAAACATTAAATTGTTGCTCTGGAGGTTGTTTGATAAAAGGGAGTTGGTAATTCTGAATCATTAGCATTAATATGAAAACCTTTTGTTAAAGGTTCATTCACTTAACCACTGAACTGAGTTTAAATGACTCAGTCAGTTTCTCACAGTCAAAGATATGTCTAAAAACAACCTATAAATAAATAGGCACTATAATTACTACTGGGGTCCTTCTGGTATAATTAGGTAACACTAAAATGAATAAGTTACTGTCACATGGCTTATTTGCCCTTTTTTACACCTTGATGGTACCAAATCGAAAACTAAGCAAGGAAAACAAATTTAAAAGACAAGTGATTAGGGGGCACTTGGGTGGCACAATCAGTGAAGTGTGGGATTCTTGTTTTCAGCTCAGGCTGTGGTCTCGGGATCATTATCTCGAGTCCGGCATGGAGCTCCTCACTGAGCTCAAAGTCTACTTGAGATTTTCTCTCCCTTTCTCTGCCCCTCCCTCTTGAGTGCTCTCTCTCTCTCAAATAAATAAATAAATATTTTTTAAAAAGGCAGAATTAGTTCAATTCACTTCAAGCATTATATATTCTACCATTAATAACTTGTAATATGTAGTTATTCATTGTCATTAATTTGATGATGTAATTGAGGGTTTTTAAAAGATTTTATTTATTTATTTGAAAGAGAGAGTGCGAGGATGAGTGGAAGCAGGCAAGAGAGAGAAGGAGAAGCAGACTCCCCACTAAGTAGGAATCCAACAATGGGCTCAATCCCAGGACCCCTGATCATGATCTGAGCCAATGCCAGCCATTTAAACAACTGAGTCACACAGGTGCCCTGAAGTAATTGAGTTATTTTTAAAGTAAACTCTATACCCCATGTGGTATATGAATTCATGACCCCCAAGATCAAGTGTCACATGCTGTACTGACTGAGCCAGTTAGGTATCCCTTGAGTTTTTACTCTAATACTTACCCCCTTTCCACATATGATAGCCTAAGTTGGGTTATGGTGTTTATAATCAGACCTTAACTAACACAAAAGGAATAACAAAGAGGGTTTGTAGGTACAGATATGGATTTTTGAGTTTTCTTTAATGGAAATTAAAGGAAAGACTGAGGGAAATGCTAAGTGTTTGAGAGGTTCATGGGATTTCTCTAGGATGTGCAAAGTGACAGTAGTCTGAGACTAGAAAAGACAACTCTGTTACCCCGAGAGAATTGAGAAAGAGCCTGGGATATGTTAGACCAGCACTGTCCTATAGAAATGGAATTCAAACCAACTAAAAAATTTTAAACATTTCTGTAGTGATATTTAAAAAAAAGTAAAAAAGAAGCAAATGAACTCAATTTTAATAATTTTTAACTAACATGTTAAAAATAGCATCACTTCTAGATGTACTCCATAGTAAATTATTAGTAAGATATTTCATATTATTTTCATACTAAATCTTTGAATGTGGAGTTTATCTTTCACTTACAGACCACATTGAGACACTAAGTTTCTATCAGGAATATATGTTCTGCATGCAGATGTCATAAAATTTAGAGTTAAAAAAATGGACTTATGTACTTATGTTGTTCTAAACAGTTTTCTAATAACTGAATTGGATATAAGTGTTTTAATTTTTATTTTAATTAACTAAAAGTAAGATTTCAGTTTCCAGTCACACTTATTGTGCTTTAAGAGGTGAACAGCCACATGTGACTACTGGTTCCTAAATGAATTAGTGCAGCTCTAGACTGAGAAATTTGATGTTACAAAGGCAGCCTTAGAAAAAGAAACATTATGAAATGCTAGGCAGATAAGTCTGGTGAGGAGTTTATCAATCTTATTAATTCCTTAAAAGAACCAGTTCCTAGTTTACCTCTGGCCAGTCTTATCAAACAGAAAAAGAGAAAGGAGCCAAATAAATAAAATCATGAATGAAAGAGGAGAGATCACAACCAACACCAAAGAAATACAATTGTAAGAATATATTATAAGCAACTATATGCCAACAAATTAGACAAGCTGGAAGAAATGGATACATTCCTAGAGATGTATAAACTACCAAAACTGAACCAGGAAGAAATAGAAAACCTGAACAGACTCATAACCAGCAAGAAATTGAAACAGTAATCAAAAATAGCCCAAGAAACAAGAAACCGGGCCAGTTGACTTCCCAGGAGAATTCTACCAAACATTTAAAGAAGATTTAATATCTATTCTTCTGAAACTGTTCCAAAAAATAGAAATGGAAGGAAAACCTTCAAATTCATTTTATGAGGCCAGCATTACCTTGATCCCAAAACCAGACAAAGACCCTATCAAAAAGCAGATTATAGACCAATATCCCTGATGAAAATGGATGCAAAAATTCTCACCAAAATAATAGCTGGTAAGATCCAATGGTACATTAAAAGGATTATTCTCCATGACCAAGTGAGATTTATTCCTGGACTGCATGGTTGGTTCAACATCTGCAGATCAATCAATGTGATACATTACATTAATAAAAGAAAGGACAAGAACCATATGAAACTCTCAATAGATGCAGAAAAACCATTTGACAAAGTACAGCATCCTTTCTTGATTAAAACTCTTCACAGTATAGGGAGAGGGGGTACACATCTCAATATCATCAAAACCGTCTATGAAAATCACACAACAAATATTCTTAATGGGGAAAAAATGAGAGCTTTCCCCTAAGGCCAGGAACACAGCAGGACTGTTCACTATCACCACTGCTATTCAACATAGTACTAGAAGTCCTAGCCTCAGCAATCAGACAACAAAAAGAAATACAGGGTATCCGATTTGGCAAAGAAGAAGTCAAACTCTCACTCTTTGCAGATTATATAATACTCCATGTGAAAAACCCAAAAGACTCCACCTCAAAACTTCTAGAACTCAAACAGGAACTCAGTAAAGTGTAAGGATATAAAATCAATGCACAGAAATAAGTTGCATTTCTGTACACCAAAAACAAGATAGAAGAAAGAGAAATTAAGGAGTCGGTGCCACTGTAATTGCACCCAAAACCGTAAGATATCTAGGAATAAATCTAGCCAAAGAGTCAAAGAATCTGTAGTCAGGAAACTACAGAGTACTCATGAAAGAAATTGAGGAAGACACAAAGAAATGGAAAAATGTTCCATGCTCATGGATTGGAAGAACAAATATCGTGAAAATGTCTATGCTACTTAAAGCAGTCTACACATTTAATGCAATGCCTATCAAAATTCCATCAACTTTTTTCACAGAAAAGGAACAAATAATCCTAAAATTTGTAAGGAACCAGAAAAGACCCCAAATAACCAGAGGAATATTGAAAAAGAAAAACAAAGCTGGTGGCATCACAATTCCAGACTTCAAACTCTATTACAAAGCTGTAATCATCAAGACAATATTGTACTGGCACAAAAACAGACACATAGGTCAATGGAACAGAACAGAGACCCCAGAAATGGATCTTCAACTCCATGGCCAACTAATCTTTGACAAAGCAGGAAAGAATGCCTAATGGAAAAAAGACATTCTCTTTAACAAAGTTGGGGAAATTGGACAACCACATGCAGAAAAATGAAACTGGACCATTTTCTTATATCACACACAAAAATAGACTCAAAATGGATGAAAAACCTCAATGTGAGACAGAAAATCCTTGAGGGGAACCCATGCAGCAACCTCTTTGACCTTAGCCACAGCAACTTCTTCCTAGATACATCACCAAAGCAAGGCAAGTGAGGGTAAAAATGAACTATAGAGACTTCATCAAGATTAAAAGCTTTTGCACAGCAAAGGAGACAGTCAACAAAACTAAAAGACAATTGACAGAATGGGAGAAGATATTTGCAAATGACATATCACATAAAGGGCTAGTATCCAAAATCTATAAAGAACTTATCAAACTCAACACCCAAAGAACAAACAATCCAATCAAGAAATGGGTAGAGGACATAAACAGATATTTCTGCAAAGAAGACATCCAGATGGCCAACACACACATGAAAAAGTGCTTAACATCACTCAGCATCAAGGAAATATAAATCAAAACTACAATGGGGTACCACCTCACACCAATCAGAATGGCTAAATTTAACAAATCAGAAACAACAAATGTTGGCAAGGATGGGAAGAAAGGGGAACTCTCTTACACTGTTGGTGGGAATGCAGGCTGCTGCAGCCACTCTGGGAAACAGTATGGAGGTTCCTAAAAAAGTTGAAAATAGAACTATCCTATGACCCAGCAATTGTACTACAGGGCATTATCCCCAAAGATATAAATGTACGTGATCCAAAGGGGCATGTGCACCCCAATGTTTATAGCAGTAATGTCCACAACAGCCAAACTATGGAAAAAGCCTAGATATCCACCGACAGATGAATGGATAAAGAAGATGGGGTATATACATACACAATGTAATATTATTCAGCCATCAAAAATGAAATCTTGCCTTTTACAACAACATGGATGGAACTAAAGGTTATTATGCTAAGTGAAATAGGTCAATCAGAGAAAGACAATTTTTGTATGATCTTGCTGATATGTGGAATTTGAGAAACAAGTCAGAGGATCATGGGGCAAGCGAGGAATAAATGAAACAGGTTGAAACCAGAGAGGGAGACACACCATAAGAGATTCTTAATCTCAGGAAAAAAAACTGAGGATTGCTGGAGTGGATGGGGGTAGGAGGGAAGGGTGGCTGATAATGGACATTGGGAAGGTTATGTGCAATGGTGAGCATTGCGAATTATGTAAGACTGATGAATCACAGACCTGTACCCCTGAAAATAATTATACATTCTATGTTAATAACAAGGAAAAGAAAAGGAAGAAATGCTAGGTAGATACAGAAAAGAGCAGGGTGTGTAAAATTTACAAGTTAGATAATCAGATGTTGAGTAATCCAACGTTGACTCGGTTAAAGTCCACTTGCACAATAGTCAGCCCTTTCCAGTTACAGTGATAGTCGTATCAAGAAACGAGTATGATTTGAAGCAACTTTTCAAATCGTTTTTAAAAATTCTACTGTAAGGGGCACCAGGGTGGTTCAGTCAGTTAAGCCTTGACTCTTGACATAAGCTCAGGTCTTGATCTCAGGGTCCTGAGTTTAAGCCCTGCTTTGGGCTCCACACTGGGCATGGAACATACATTAAAAAATTTAAAAAATTAAAAGAAAAATTCTAGTGTTGTAATAATGGAGACAATCTTAGAAAAACACATTTTTTAAGTTAAACTTCAATGTTAAACCTAACAAACCAAACATACCAATGATATATAAGGTATATTATATATAAGTTCTTAATTTAAAGTGCTTCATCTGATCATTTGTGAATCCAATGTTATTTCCTGAACCAAGCTAAGGGAGAAATGCAGTTTGCCTATTTGACTTTGCAGGTGAACTTTAGTCCCAGTGGATTGAATGCATACATGACACACTTATAATTATTCACCAATTACTTCCACACCTTATATGATGTGGAATAAGATGTCACAGCTATGTTCTGTCTTTAGAAAATAAGATTGCTAAATCTTCAATCTGTGCCAAAGTGAATGTGTTTACACACCTCAATTATTGCTCATCATTGAATATACCATAGGCCACCTACCTTAATTCTACAAATAAATGAATAAAGGTAATATGATTTTAGAATTCCATTGTAAATAAATTTTTCAACAGTTACGTATCTGGAGCACTGTGGTTTCACACTCATCTGTAGTTAGAACACTCATAGAAATAGGCAGCGTTAAGGAGTTTATCTTCTTTTGGGCTCTTTTACCTAAAAGGTTTATATAAGAATAATAAAAAAAAAAAGATTATTTATTCAGGGCTTGCTATAGCCAGAGAGTCAGCACCATCACTTGCTTCTGGGCAGAGACTTAAAGGCGGACAGAGGAGTGGGGAAAGTTTTAGAGAAAAGAGAAGGCTTCAGGTGTGCCTGAAGGGGAAGGGGAAGCTGCAAGTGAGATCACTGAAAGCTGAAAATACTATGTGATTTTTGCAGGTGCACATTTGGCTTTCTCTGGTTGATCTTTAAATTAGAAGCTGGAATCAAAATTAGGGAAGTTGGGGTGCCTGGGTGGCTCAGAGGGTTAAAGCCTCTGCCTTCAGCTCAAGTCATGATCCCAGCATCCTGGGATCGAACCCTGCATCGGGGGCTCTCTCCTTGGTGGGGAGCCTGCTTCCTCCAATCTCTCTCTCTGCCTCCCTCTCTGCCTACTTGTGATCTCTCTCTGTCAAATAAATAAATAAAATCTTAAAAAAAAAATTAGGGAGGTTGTCAGTTGTTAGTCAAGCGCTGTCCACTTGGGGCGAATTGTTATAGGGATTACTGTTCAGCAGCCTACGTTGCTACTAGTCATTGATGGTCTGACTTTCTACAAGTCTGATTTATAGATACCAGGCTGGCTTCTGGAGCTGTTCCTATAGAGAGTGGGTTGGTTTCCTGGGCTTGTTGCTGCAGATTGTGGGTCAGAATTCTATTTTTATATATTGTCTGGCCATTCTCCATTTGCATATTCTGTCTCTTAATAACTGTGAAAAATAATAACTCACTGTGACACTTTCAACATTAATCAAGCTGGAGAATTTTTTTAAATTAATGGTGTTGTTTTTCTTCTTACATTACTTAGATTTGCATCTATCTTTCTTTTGTTATGCTTTTATGCAGGGGTTATATGAACTTCTGGATCCTTGTTAAGTTTTGTTTTTTGTTTTTTTAAAAGAAGAAAATATATGCTTGAATATAATTTTCTAAATTTATCAATCCTAAATATATATTTGAGTTTTTTATTTGAGACCAAGAAAGGAATTCAAAAATAGGATAAACTGCTTAAATAGAAGTGCAGTCAAAATGCTTGGTGAAGACATTGAATGATAGTGATGTTTCCAAATTTAGTTCTTTATTTTCTTTTTAAAATTTTTCTTATTTTCTTTTTGTCATAAATGAAGAAACACTCTCATAAAATTTTCTTTCTTTTTAAAAGTCTGATTATTGTGGGGCACATACGTAGCTCAGTTGAGTAAGTGACTGTCTTTGGTTCAGGTCATGATCTTAATGTCCTGAGATCAGCCTGTGTTGGACTCCCTGCTCAGCGGGGAGTCTGATTCTCCCTCTCTCTCTGCCCCTCTATCTGCTCGTGCTTGTTCTCTCTCAAATAAATAAATAAAATAATAAATTAAAAATAAATAAATAAATAAATAATAAAAGTATTATTTCAATGGTGTAATCCTGAGGAAATAAAAATTTTACATGAGATATTAAAAATTTAAGTAAAACATAGTCTTCCATTTTTGTCATCTAAGCATGATTAAACAAAGGGAGGAGATGACACAAAGAATGAAGCAACTGTACTTCAGTCAGCTGAATAAAAATTTTGCTTCTTTCTGGGTTATTTCTGTCAGAATCACACATTTCTAAGCTGAGATATTTATTTATTTATTTATTTGTTTAAATAGTTTGAAGTTAATGAATATTACATATTACAAACTTGGTGCTTTAAAACAATAGAAATTTATTTTCTCATGGTTCTGCAGTCTGGAAGTCTGAAATGGCCATGTACACAACGCCATGCTTCCTGTGAAGGGTCTAGGGAAGAATATTTTCTTGCCTTTTCTAGTTTCTGGTGGTTGTAGCCATTTTTGGCATTCTTTTGTTGATGGCACCATAATTAAAATCTTTGCCTCAGCCTTTGCATGACCTTTTCCCCTGTGTTCGTATATGTCTGTGTACCCCAAATTTCCTCTTTTTGCAAAGACACTGGTTTTTAGATTAGGGTCTGTCCTAATTCAGGATGACTTCTTGATTACATCTGCAAATATCCTCTTCCTAAATAAGGTCACATTCACAGGTACAGGGAGTTAGGACAGCAGCATATCTTTTTCGGGTTACAGAATTCAAACCACACATTGTCTCAGGTGTTAGCATCTGCTAATATTAGATTTTCCTAACAAGAGCTTTATCCTTTCAGTTTAAAACTTTCATTCTGATCAATGTTCTGGTATTTATAAAATTTTCAGCATGAAAGACTCCTAAAATATATAGGTAGATACCCATATCATTTTTTGCTACCTTTAGACCAGGCACTGGTCTAAGCACATTATATATATATTATTACTTTAATTTTTACAAAGACATTGACAGCTCAGTACTGTTATTACTCCCATCTTATATAGAAGGTAACTGTTATGAACCAAACTACATCAATTTGATTGTTCACAATTATTAAATTGTTTTAGGTAGTTATAATTAAATATCATTGAGAGTCAACTTTGATACAGGTGGCATGAATTATAATGAACTCAAGTCTCCAAGTGAATTTTGTCTCATAGTTTACAACAAATAGGTACAAAAATAGTCATACCACCTGTTATATATGCTTGATGAAATCTCAGCTCTCTATTCTTTTAAGCACTCTGACAGCACATATTATGAAAGATTCATCCAAGGCCAAAGCAGCCATATTACAGGCAGAGTAGCAGAAATCAATCAATTTCCAATTTCAAATTTCCAATTTCAAAGTTGGAGTCAAAGAGAAAATCCTCTATTAAGTATTTTAACATAAGGCCAGCAGTCTTCCCATTCTGGATCATTCTAATAGGTACAGAGTGGCAGATATGTTGCATTCTTTTATCTGTTCATGCAAGGATATATGTTCCTACAGAAGATTTCTACACAGTCTACGTATCTTGAATGTTATTCATTCCACCAAAGAAACTCACTTCTAAATACTAATTATTCTTCTGGTGTTGACAAAAACAAAAGAAAAACAACACACAGTATACTTCAAGCACTTTTAAGAAACTTGGCCAATGTACACAAAAATTTATAGTGACAGATTTGAACAATCAAGCCTATTGCTGAAATCAATATTTGATGATTATGGAAGAATAAATTTTGAATATAGCTTTATTTGGAATAGTCTCAAACCAGAAAAAGGAAAAAAAAAAACATACACAAAATGCCCATCAACAGGTGAATAAACAACATAAGTTAAGATATATCCGTACAATGGAATACACTACACTCTAAAAAGAAAACAAACTACTGATGCCCCCAAAACCGGATGAATATAAAGTCCATTATGTTGGGTGAAAAAAAGTCAGGTAAAGGGTGCCTGAGTGGCTCAGTGGGTTAAGCCTCTACCTTTGGCTCAGGTCATCATCTCAGGGTTCTGGGATTGAGCCCCCACATCGGGCTCTCTGCTGAGTGGGGAACCTGCTTTCCCCTCCCCCTCGCCTGCCTCTCTGCCTACTTGTGATCTCGTCAAATAAATAAATAAAATCTTAAAAAAAAAAAAAAAAAGTCAGGCCAAAAAAGAGGCCATATACATTTGCATAAAATTCTGGTAAGTGCAAAGTAATGGAGAGTAACAAAGAGTGGATAAACGATTGCCTATAGTTACAAAAGTTACCTTGAATAGGTACATTTTATGTAAATGAGACCTCAATAAGTTGTTAAAGAAAATAGTCCTGAAGTGTTCTCACTAGAGGAAACTGAGGAAAGTTTGTTAGTCCTCTAGGGCTATGAAATCCCACAAACTGGGTAGCTTCAGCAACAGAATGCATTTTCTCATATTTTTGGAAGCTAGAAATCCAAAATCAAGGTGTCCACATATTTGGTTTCTTCTGAGGCCTCTCTCCTTGGCTTGCATTGGCTGCCTTTTCTGTCTTCATCCCATTGTCTCTTCGTCCATGTTGTCTGTGTTCTGATCTCCTCTCCTTATAAGGACACAGATGGATTAGGGTCCACCCTAATGACCTCATTGGAATTTAATCACATCTTTAAAGGCCCTATTTCCAGAAAGCCCTATTCTGAGGTATTGGTGTTTAGGGCATATGAATTTTGGAGATGATTCCATTCATAACAGAGATAATAACTCTTGTTTTCTGCTCCCTCCCTATTCTTCTATCATAAAGAAAGCTCTGAAAGAATGATCTTCAAACATCAACCTGAACACCACGCAATAAATATTTCTGAACTTCTAATAATGCCAACCATGTTTACTTTGGAATTAGATGATCAAGTTGTCATCAATAATCATATGTCACATTGAAATGCCTGAATCTATATACCTTATAAATCACACTCCACTACACATGCCAAAGTCATTGGATTGGACTGATTTATAAATGTTTACCTTCACAGTTTCCCAGCATAGCAACTTATCAAACTGATCAAATAACATATCCCTACAGGGAATTTCCTCTTCTAATCTGCCTCCTCACTCAAATATTTCAGCTAATTTATGCATATTTGCCAGTGCCTTGTGTTTAGCTCTATTCTACTTCGTGCGCAACCAGGACATTACTCACCTGGTATTTCCCTGAGTTTAACAATCTTCTCCTTTCCAATATGCAGCGTGAAACTCTTTTGAACTCCCTTTCAGAGTTCCCTTTGCTGAGTCTTCCTGCTGCCCTCTGATTCCCACTCTTCTCAAGGGAGAAGATGTTCTTGGCTCCTACTTGTAGAAGGGGATAATCAGAGGAAAATCCTTTATTAAGCCACTGCCATTTCTACCGGTGAGAACACTTAATAACTGCAGGGGTACAATGACACAAAAGCCTATGGGCACTCAGTCTCTCCCTGAAACTGTGCCCTAAGATAAAGTCTGTGAGTCATTTCATGTTCAGTGCATGGCGGCCTGTCACTTGCCTGACTGATGTATGTCAAGCTGTATTAAAGCCAGAATTCTCAGAGTCATTTATAGGAACATCCCAGCATGTGTTCCAGGACTGAGTTTTTTCTAAAATATCTCAGTGCCTTAGACAAAGAACAGAAAAGAAGATAATGGATTAGGAGAGGTAAAATAAAGCCCATGAATTCTTCTTCCCAGGGATCAAGATTGCAGAATGAAGCACACTGCCTTGCCATTTACTGCCTCAACAAGTAAATGCCTCAGTTTCTTCACATGAGGTGTTAACATTCCTGAAACAGTACATCATACAGAACTAATGGTGGTAATGACCTTGAACATACGAAAGTTTATTATAAATTTTCTGTACATTCCACACACTAGTGAAAATAATAATTATATTCTTCATGAATGCCATACAGAATCTCCAAAAGAATTGCAATTCTTGTAGCCAGAAATTACCAGAGGCAATTTCAGTCTGAAGAAAGATAAGTAAATTAAGCCAGAAGATAGGGGCTGAAATGTGTTTTGTTTGTTTGTTTTGTTTTGTTTTAATTTTATCTGTGAAATTTAGCTACCCTATCTACCTTTTTAAAATACCCCAAATTTTCATAAAATAATTTTGAGCAGATAAGAAAAATTTTATAGATGATATTTTTATGTAACAATATAGAAAACAATTCCCTGAATGGCATTGCCAAGCAATCCTATATCAAGGATTTTTTTTAGCCATAATCTCTTTTTTTTTTCCCCTCTTCAGATATCTCAAGTGGTATGAGGATCAAACCAATAAAACTTAAAAGAAATAATTTCAGGTAATTCAGTTAATTCTCTCCTAGAAGCCCAAGACACCCAAACATCCCCTGTTCCCAGATTTTATTATTTTGTTATGATATTTTTGAGCCTCTATTTTCATATTTGCTAACATCAAAATATATCCAAAGTTGTTCAAAATTGCAAATTGATAACACATTGCAATACCATATTATTATGATTGAATTGAACTGAAGTCTGTATACTGTTTCGCTGATTTATATAGCCTGAAGTCAGGGTAAAGTCCCAGTTCTGAAAATAACTGCTCATCTATAGAAATAATAATATAAAGCCTAACTAAATATACCAGCTCTGCTGTATTTATAAAAGATTAATATGATTAAAAGACTATAGTGATAAACACATTCCCAAGAATGTATAACTTTTAAACATTACCAGTCAAATATGTGATAGGATTTTTTTTCTTACAAAGTTTTTTCTTATAAACCTAGTTTCAAGTTCTAAATAAACCTTGGAGGTAGTGATCAGCAAATAAGTTTTAAAGAACACTCCAACATTTTTATTAGGCTTCTTGGTAATTTCAGGATATTTGTATGGTCTATTCAAACTCCTACCCTCCTGGAATATATCATACCCTTTCTTTTTTCTTAAATTTAAAATACTTCTTGCCTCATTCTGTGTTGATGACATTGATTCCTTTTCCAATAAGGAGATGGAAGGAATCAGGAGAGTGGGATTTTATACTCCAGCATCTACTACCCTGCATCCACCTGCTTGTAGAGACTCAACTCCTTTTAACCAATGGACAAAGGAAGAACCTATCTTGTTCATCAGGTCAGCCTTTCTCATCCACCTAAGGCTATTGCTTCAGTAATTTCTCCTTCTCCCTCACTATCAATTCTCTCCCCTTCACTGGGTCATTCTTATCAAAGCACAAACATATTGTAGTATAGCCACCTACAATAACAAGTAATTTACTTAAAAAAAAAAATCCAATTTACTCTACCTTCCTTTTGACCTCCTATCGCATTTCTTTCATCTCCTTTACAGCAAACTCTTCAGCAGTGTTTCCTTTTTGCCTTCTCCCCTTCTGTTCTTTTTATGATTTCTTTAATTCACTATAATCAGATCTTCATTCCCATTATGCCCTCAAAATTGCTTTTGATATCACTGGGCATATTCATTCATTCAATAATGCATCCAACAAAGATTTTGAGGACTTACTATGTGTCACATGTCTTCCAAGGCAATGAGTGGAGAGCCTCGGGATCACATTTTTCTTCCTTCTACCCTAGGAATAAAATTTTTAACTCTCCATGAGAATATAGCTGGATATATCTCAGTATACTTTCAACAAAATTACACAGATGAGCAAATCTCATGCACCCTCAGCATCCTGTTCATCAGAGGAGATGGGAAGCATAACCACTCCAAAACAGACCTGAGTGAGTACACTCAGTTGTGGGGCACTGACCTTGACCTGGGTCCCACAGTCGCACCCTAAATCTCTGTAAATTACACACACATCAAACATATAAAGAATCTTTATGCAGATTTCTTTTAATCAACTTTATCTCCATACTTCCCCAGACTCCAAGACTGCATGTTAAATGCTAAGTGACTTCTAGACATTGAGTGTCATATGTTATATGACATTTCCCCCCCCCCCCAGTTCTTCTTTTAAGCACCATGACTATATACAACTCAGATTCCCTGATGATTATGACTTCCCTTCTTTTTTGTTTTTAAAGATTTTATTTATTTATTTGACAGAGAGAGATCATAAGTAGGCAGAGAGGCAGGCAGAGAGAGAGAGGAGGAAGCAGGCTC
>NC_081562.1:32947635-33031361 GCF_022355385.1 Mustela nigripes | reverse complement strand
ACAACTATCATATGATCTCCCTGATATGAGGAAGTGGTGATGCAACATGGGGGCTTAAGTGGGTAGGAGAAGAATAAATGAAACAAGATAGGATTGGGAGGGAGACAAACCATAAGTGACTCTTAATCTCACAAAACAAACTGAGGGTTGCTGGGGGGAGGGGGTTTGGGAGAAGGGGGTGGGATTATGGACATTGGGGAGGGTATGTGCTTTGGTGAGTGCTGTGAAGTGTGTAAACCTGGTGATTCACAGACCTGTACCCCTGGGGATAAAAATATATGTTTATAAAAAATAAAAAATTAATTAAAAAAATTGACCAACCAAGAAATAAACTCATTATTTTGCCAAAATCCATGGGAAAACATGTACCTAATTTGCTTATTCAAGAGAATGCTGATGTTTCTAAACAGGGATGAAATGGAGATTAGTATTTACATTACCATCTACTCTAAACTGCATCTAAAAACAAAGCTCACAGCTTATGTAATAATACAGATAGACCCAAAGTAAAATTATAAAGTTAATATTACTTTTCTATTCAGTGGCAGGTTATGGAGAATATGACATGAAAAATCACTAAGACAGTAGGAAAGTATACTCACTCATATTGAATGCATTGTGAAGATACCATAGCAAGAAGCTATTCAACTAGTGTAGGTTAGGAAAGTATCAAGGCATCATAGGAATATGGAAACAAGGGGAAAATATAGATCCAAAAGAAAGTCAAAGCTAAAAAAAAAAAAAAAAAAGACAATCTATTTTAGGGGGAGAAATCAATAGGCACTATGAACTAAAATTCAGAGGCTCAAACAAGGCAGGAAAAATTCATAGAGATAGCCCAGCTGTGTTTTGAGGAATAATACAGTTATGTAAATAATTTATAAAACATGCTTTACGGTTGGCTTATAACAGCATCATTTAGGCCATAAAATATTTATTAACTTTACTTCTGGTTATCAACAGTAGCATTAGTAGTTAACATTTATATAGCCCTCATGAGTGCTGCTGTGTTGTATAGCTCTAGGGAGCACAGTCTATTTACATGTTAGTGATTTCTATTAGTATCAGGTGATGTCTTAGCAATGACATTATGTGCCAGGGCTTTACATATGTTATAATTCACTGAATCCTCCCAATAACTGTATGAATTAGGGATTCTTATCATTAACCTTATATTAATTTCTCTCCAGAGAAACAGAATCGACCAAAGAAATACTATATTTATGTATACGGATCTCTCTCTCTTTCTTTCTTGCTCTCTCTCCATATATCTCCCTGGCTCATGCTATTATGGAATATTAGAATTTCCATGATCAGTCATCTGTAAGCTAGAAGACCAAGAAAACTGGTAGTTGTAGTTTTACTCTGAGTCCAAAGACCCAGGAGCCAGGAGAACCAATAGTATAAATCCTGGTCTGAGTGCAAGAGAAGACTAATGTTTCTGCTCTGTCAGGCAGAGTGAACAAATTCTCTCTTCATCTGATTTTGCTCTATCCAGCCCCTCAGCTGATTGGATGAGGCCCACCCACATTGGAAAGAGCAATCTGCTTTATTTGTTCTACCTATTCAAATGCTAATCTCATCTGGAAACATTCTCATAGACATATCCCTAAATAATATTTGGCCAAACATCTGGGCAACCTGTGATTCTATCAAGCTGACCCACAAAGCTAACTATCACATTTCCATTTTACAGATCTAATGACTAAAGAAGAGAGTTAACTACATTGCACAAGTCAAATAGCTAGTAAATATTGCAGCCCAGATTTTAGTGCAGGTCGTCTGTCTTCATGATCACTGTTTTTAACTAGAACACTATACTGTTTCTTCAAAACAAGACTTATCGAATACCTTCAGTCTTTTTGGCATTGTTCTTAGTGCTTGGAAATAGCAATTAACATAAAAGCAAATCTCTTGCTCTCATGAACTTTCACTTCTGTAAGGGTATTCAGATAATAAGTAACAGCTTATGCATAGGGTGTTTATTTCGTGGCAACTGCTGTTCAAAGCTCTTTATAAATATTAGCACATTCAGTCCTCACAACAGCCCTGTGAAAGATTTGCCGTTATTATGCGTCTTTCATAGACAATAGAACTAAGGACGAAAGGATTAAATGACTTACCTGAAGTACAGAGCTAGTAAATGGTGTTTGCCCTACTCTTAAAAACTTTACTACACTCTCTTAGTTCTATTGCAACAATCCTAGTGCTCATGTTACTAAATTAATTTTTAAGAAAAGACTTTCTACAGCAAAGACACTCAAAACTTTTCTAGAAATTCTTGCACTTCTTTTATTATCTGTTTTTCCTCCCGACTACACTTTTAAATATACTAGGTTAAAACAACACACCTGTTCTTGTTGCTATTCGCAGGGAACAGGAAGAGAAAATGATATAATTATAAACAAGTAATACAAAGTAAAGGGTCAAATATATTTGTGAGTATCCAAAATGTGTCTCTACATATATTTATATCCATGAGTCTTATATGACTGATGGATAGGTAGAGACACACAGACAGGCATACATATTTATACATATGCATTCTCTCCTCTTTCTTACTTCATATATTTTGAGCAACAAAGCAAAGGGTAGATGGAAAGATGTTTGGGTAGGTGAATAGTAGATAGATGAATTGAGTAGATGGATACATAGGTAGGTGTAGATGAATAAGGGAGACTGAGGGACGAAGGGAGATGAGATGAGGGAGACTGAAAGGGTGAGAATTACATATACTAATTAATCAGATAAAAGAAACATTAACTGAGAGAGCTGAAATTGTACTGGAAAAAGAGAACACTGTGCCAATATATTTACTTCCTTTGCTCTCAGGATAATTCTCCCACGAGAATGATCTCCTTCCTTAGGTCCTTACCCAAGTAGTTAGTTTTCTTCTTTGGAGAAAAGAAATAGCTAAGATTCCTTGACCTTTAACTGAAGTTTCATACCATTAATAATATTATGGCATTGGAATATCTGAAAAGACTGGGAGTTCTATTTCCATTCCTTTATACAATGCATACTTCAAAACAAGTGCATATAAAAGGATAAAAAAAATCAGTCAATTATTCAGTTTTTGAGGGCTCTGAAGAATCTTAAGAGATCCACGAGTACTCAGATACTCAAACTACAAAGCTGACTTCTTTAAAAAAATATGGATTATTCCACAAAGTACAGACTTTAAGTGTTTGTGGATGATTATATGCCATTCTGTAATGGACATGGAAAAACAAGTATTTTCAATAGGTACTTCCGTTCTTAGGATTTAGGTGAGTCTTGTTGATTAGAAAATATATTTACAGAAGCAGTTTTTTCATGCATTGAGAAGTATGTATTTCGAAGTCGCCAGAATAAAATATTTGGTTAAATGAAAATTTAATAGATACTCCTATTTCTGATACTGTTTCTGTCTAATGTCATGAAGGGAAGAGACACCTTGGTTTTTTCAGTTTCTGAAGAATGTATATGTCAATTCAGTTTAAACTTCAAATTCATATTTCATAGTGGAGGTTGTGTAAATTTCCATCTTCTTTATAGAAACTCTTATTTAATTCAACAGAAGACAATATGTAATGTTCTCGGTAATAAACATTAGTTCTTTTAATTTTAATGTTTAATTTATCATTTTTTTTAATATAAATTCTCTTACGTCTTAAGTTAATGACAAAGCACTTTAGATGAAATATCCATGCTTTGTTATTTTTCCTCTGCAGAATGAAGAACACCCAAAGGAAGCTGAATGGGTATTATCAGTTCACTGGGTCTTAATCTGATTGCCTTAGTTTCCTTACTTTTTTACCCTGATTCTACCAACTTTGCTTTGGGCAAGATAGTAAGGTATGGTTTTTAACATTTCTCCCAAAGGTTGCCTTCCTGAAAATGATTTTCCATCTGACATGAAGATTTCACATTGAACTGCTACGGGGACTAGTTCTCACACTTTTTTTCACCTTAACATATCTGAAAGATAGTATGTAATTCTCTTGATAATAGTGGCAAAACAAAGATTTTATAAAAGGTAAGCAACACATCCCTCCAGGGTGAGATTTATAAAACCCTGAGAAAAATCCAACATACCACTTTATTACCACTTTTTAATTTTTTTTTTTTTACATAAAAGACCTTTTATTCTAAATGCCATGCACTCTTTTTTTTCTAATTTATTTTTTATTTTCAGTATAACAGTATTCATTATTTTTGCACCACACCCAGTGTTCCATGCAATCCGTGCCCTCTATAATACCCACCACCTGGTACCCCAACTTCCCACCCCTCGCCCCTTCAAAGCCCTCAGATTGTTTTTCAGAGTCCATAGTCTCTCTTTATTATCACTTTTAAATATAGGAGCTGTTTTTTTTAACTTAAGCAAACACTTTAACTCATTCAGATTTTTTAAAAAAGATTTTATTTATTTGACAGACAGAGATCACAAGTAGGCAGAGAGGCAGGCAGAGAGAGAGGGCGAGAAGCAGGCTCCACGCTGAGCAGAGAGTCCGATGCGGGGCTCTATCCTTAGTTTGATACTGTTTCTGTCTAAAGTCATGAAGGGAAGAGACACCTTGGTGTCATGACCTAAGCTGAAGACAGAGACTTTAACTCACTGAGCCACCCAGGCGCCCCTTCATTCATATTTTTAATAATAATTAATAATTATTAATAATATTAGAATAATTTATTCTAAAGGAATAAAGGAGACCAGGATCCAGAAGCAAGACCCCATTAGATAGAAGGAGTTCAATAAGGAAAATAAGAGGGGAAAAACACTTATTTTTGCTGAGAAGAGGAGATTCATGTCAATAGAGTGTATGAATAAGTAGAACGCCCTGTATTAGGCATCCGGTCAAATCATTGCATAGAGATGGCACTTGATAAATATTTTGTTTCAGATGAATGGGACTAGGATAGATTCACTCAGGGGAATAAAAGGACACAAAAAACAACCTTAATATCTCTTATAAATATAAAAACCTGAGAGATTATCTCTCCTACTGCTCCATTTAAGAATTTTGCCTAGTATCATCACTAAAAAGGTAAAGTTGAAGAAATCATAGCAGACTCGCTAAGAGTTCAGGTAGCAGTTTGAAATGTTTAACAATGAAAGTCAAAGAAAAAGGTCAGACTGTGACTAAAGAAAGGCACATTCAGCAGTCTCCTCTTTAAACTAAGGACATCCAGTGGTCATCATTAAGTATTCCTCTATAGTGCAGTCTTGTCTGATGGGAAGCTGTGGATTGGAAGGACGGCTGGAATATAAAGGCAGCAAAAAAAATGGGTATTCCTCTGCAAATTTACTGAAATTATAGCATGAGTGAGCTATACACACACACAAACACATTATCCATTTATCCATATCCATTTCTGTTATTGTATGTATACTTGTGTGTATATATATATATTATATTGTATATATACAGCTTATATAGTCATGTATACATAAAAACATATATGGAAAAATGGATAGTGTATATAGGCAAAATACATAAAGATTATATATATATATATATGTGTGTGTGTGTGTGTGTTAAAACTACAATCACATTGCTGTATTTGTAAAAACTAGGACAATGGGAACGAGGTAAAGTGGAGATTGTTGAAAGCAGGTTCACAGCTCTAAACTCATTGTTACTCTGGTACATGCTCATTGAATGGAATGGCCAAGTCATCAGCTTGCTTTCTCTCTCTCTCCCCACCACTGCTCCTTCTCTTCATTTTCCTTTTTTTATTTTCTAGTTGACTTCCTACCCTATTTCCATTCAGAAGTCTCCAAAGCTCTCCCTGCCGTGCTCTGTTACACTGGGTGGCCACAGAGAAGAGCTCTCATGACTTGAACGCTGGATAAGACTATTTCTTTAACCTTCCAGATGCTTCTTTACCATGTCACACTGCCTTGCCACTGTTTGAGCCTTGTTTTGGCAGGTGCTGTCCTGCCCAGGCATTGCTTACATACCACAGTGTGGGTTACAACTCTTCACCCTCCATTCTTTGATCCTCCTATCTGGATTTTTGTTTGTTTGTTTGTTTGTTTGTTTGCCACCTGCTATATCTAAACATTCTTTAGCTAGAAGCGATTACTGCTTTGCCTTACCCTATCCAACTCCTTTCCTTTCACTGGGAAAGCACTTATGCTTGCTGTTATAGGTGACTTCTTTGGGTTAGTGTACCCCCTAGCAACTGACTCAGGCTTTTATCACATACTTATGTTCTTGTTTATTTTCCCTTATTGTTTTTGACTTTTCTATTTTATTTTGATTACCATGAAAAATAAGCAACATATTTTCATGTTGTAAATGATTAAATAGAATATTTAAAAATGTTTAGAAATATATGCAGTGCTATTAAAGCAAGAGCAGAAAGTTTAAAGGACTATCCCACCTGTCTAGGGCTTATCTGTCATAGAAACTTGTCAGTGAACACACATACACCCACCCACCCACCCACACACACACACACACACACACACTTCAAATTTACCACGCATTCAACTGGAATCAAGACATTGCAACTGGAATTCCATATCCACTTCTGTAATAGTGGTGGGTAGTTGGAGTTACATGTTTTACTCAAAATTAGTAGGTCTAAAGAAAAAGAAAGAGGTTTATTAACCAGAAGGAGAACATATTTAAATAAATATGCTGCCCCATAAACCTAGCTTCCCAGTGAGAGGATGATTAAAAATGTAATTATGGCTTTCCATTACTGTAAAAAATCTTGGTAACAAAATTAAGGTATTTAATTTTTAAAATAGGCAAAATACTCTCAGCATGGAAATACCTGGATTTTTTTTTTTTTGAAAAAAATTACATGTGAAGTCAGTGTTATAAATAGTGTAGATATTTTCTAGGCATTCAACTTGAGATAAAGAAAAAAAATTAAAGGTGAATGGTATTTAGATGATGTGAGTAGAAATCACCATTATTTTTCTGCTATTCAAAGGAATGTGAACAGAGGGTGTGGGTTCTATAATATAACATAATTTTAGGGGCACCTGGGTAGCTCAGATAGTTGAGCATCTGCCTTCAGGTCAGGTCATGATCCCAGCATCCTGGAATTGAGGCTCACATAGGGCTCCCTTCTGGTGAGGATCCTGCTTCTCTCTCTCCTTCTACTCCTCCCCGTGCTCTCTCTGTCAAATAAATAAATAAAATCTTTCCTAAAACCCTATAATTTTAGTATCCTATGTTAGAGAAAATACATGTAGTTATTGTGGATAAGACAGCAGGGATACTGAAATATGAATAAAAAATATTGGAAAACTTTCTAGATGATGGGTTATGTTCCAAAACCACATTCTAGTGACCTACAGACATTAAAGAACAATAATGAATTGTTTTTCATTGTTATTGATTTGTTGCCACAGTGACTTTTTACAATGATAGGAAGGCAGCATAGTCAAAGTGATTTAAATTTTAGAGCCTGTGATCCAAATCAAGGATGAGTGGTCTTTGGATAGAAATTATAGACCACTGGATAGAAATTACAGACCTTATTTTCATCTCTTATACATGCAATTTATTATACTTTTACTTCTATTTTGATAGCTGTTTTTTTTGTCCACCAAATTTAGAAATTCACCATAAATCCAGCTATGTGCAATATTTAAGAGATAGTGTTTCCCTAGTACAACTGATAGCACCAGGGAGCATAGGCCAAGATAGCTCCTGAACACGGTATGGAGAATATTTGCACATCTCAGTGATATTTGCACTATTGTGGTGGATGCAACTTTTCTGCATTGACACCTTGCTCAGTTGCTCAGTTACAGAAAGGGCAAAGAGATCATGCCGATTTATAAAAGGAGAGATAAAAACATGGGGGTTGGGACAAACAAGGCCAACTATCTTGAAACATCCTCCTATTGTTCTAACATATGGCATGGCTGAATGTGACTGGCTCTAGGCACTATCTCATGGGACAGGGTACAGAGGGTAAGACATTTAAGATGCTTGCTTGGAGTCTTTATTAAAAAAACAAAAATTCTACATTGTGACGCCTCCCTGTCACTGGAGAATAGACACATAATGTAGCTCATTACAGTTGCAAAGTGTACTGTCTAGGGACCCCTAGCCTAGTGGGAGCTCTTAGTAGCAGAATCCTTGGCAGGAATTTTTCTGCAGGGAAAGGATTTCCATTAGAATCGCTTTGAGTCATGCGCAGACACTTTATGAGAACCTTTTTCAGAGGTGTCACGAAGAGGACCACAGCACAGTACAATCAAAAAGGCACTGGACTGAACAAGACAGTGTTTCTAATTCTGGCCTTGTCATTAAACCATTCATGTAACTGCAAGTTGGCCTCAATTTCTCTCTCTGCCATATGAGGACTTCGGACTAAACCATCTCCAAGGTCTTTTCACCTCTGAAATCTTATGATTCTTTTCAGCATTACTATACGTCTTTATTTTCCCAGAGGGATGATTCCTGGGACTAACTGGAAATAAAACAAAAGCTTTTACTGAAAAAGGAATTGGTAGGCAGCAACTCTTTTGTCTTATAATATTTCTTCAGAGACATTCTGGAGCATATCTTTTTGTCAGATATGAGATTTTCTTAAGAGATTTAGTACTAACATATATCAACTGTACTTTAGGAAATCTTCTAAGGAAAAAACCCAGCACAGTCATAAATGGTAAATGGTAAATTGTAAGTGTCAGTACAAAATTATCAAAAGAAAAGTTTATTATAAGCACCAAACTACTATATATATGGAATATATATTATATTATATTATATTATATTATATTATATTATTTTTTAGAAAGAGAGAGAAAGTGTGTGAACATGGAGGGACAAAGGGAGAGGGAGACAGAGAAGCTTAACTGGGTTTCACAACCAGTGCAGAGCCTGACGTGGGGCTCGATCTCATGATCCTGAGATCATGACCTGGGACGAAATCAATGGTTGGATCAGAAGCTTAACCAACCGAGCCACCCAGGCACCCTGATATGAAATATATTTAAAACTCTCCTCTCTCCATAAAATCCCTTTTTGGAGGTTTGTTTATTATAAAAAACTAATGGTGTGGGGAAAAAAGTGAAAGGACATTTACAAACTCAAAATGAACCTGAATCTTCCAATAGCAAAATAATTCTAACACGTTCTGTTGGTTTTACTTTCCTGGTGCTTGCATTTAAATGTGCCAGAGACTAAATGTTTGTGCCCCCTTAAAATTTACATCTTGAAACCTAACCCTAATGTGAAGACATTCAGAAGTGGGGGCCTTGGAGATGATTGGGTCCTGACAATGGAGCCCTCATGGATGAGATTAGTGCCCCTAAAAAAGATACCTCCAGAGAGCTTCATTGCCCCTTTCGCCACGTGAGAACAATGAGAAGATGGCCTTCTATGAACCAGGAAGCAGGTTTCACTAGTCGGTGAATCTTCTGGCACCTTGATCTTGGATCCCCACCCCCCAGAGAAATAAATGTTTGTTGTTTAAACCACTTCATCCATGGTATTTTGTTATAGCCACCTGAGATGGCTGACACATAAATTGATGTTAAGAAGTAGAATACCAAAAACCTAAAAGTGTGGAAGAGGTTTTGAAACGTGTAATAAGTAGAGTCTGGAAGAGTTTTGAGGTACATGTTAGAAAAAGCCCATGTTGCTGTAATGAACCTTTAAACGTGACATTGGCGAGAGAGCTAAGGAGAACGGAAGAGGAAGCCTCGATCTTTGAGAGAAGAGCAAAGAACTTGGGAACAGAACAGTGAAGTCTCAGATGGAAATGAGGAAGAGCATGTTATCGGACCCTGGAGAAAAGCAATCCTTCTTATAAAGTGGCAAAGAACTTGGCTAAATTGTATTTGTGATGTAGTGTTTTGTGTGAGGTAGGACTTGTGAGCAATGGTGTTGCATATTTAAGGAAATTTCTAAGCAAAATATTGAAGAAGTGGCCTGGGCTGTCATGACTTTTAGGGTAAAATTTGAGGAGAAAGAAAGGACTTAGAGGTGAAATTAGTAATCACAAAGATGCAGAATTTAAATATTTGGAAAATATTTGGAAAATCCATTGGTGTCAGTTATCAAATGCTTATTGTGATCCTTTGTTAGTATCATGCTCCCCTGACTGTGATCCCCATAGCCATAGGGGTTTGTGCATTTGAAGAAGCAGTCACTCCTTCAGGACTTCATGGACTGACTTCAGTAAGGAAAGACTTCACCTGTGGCTGGGGTACACTGGAGAGTGCTGGGAACCTGGGTTCAGTGGTGTGGGCTGCCAGGTACAGCGGTGTGTGGCCACTCCCCATCTGAGGGGTATGGTGTCTCCTTGGATCAGCCAAATTGGGGTCTATGATATCACAAATACATGATCCTTGGCAGTGGGAGCTATTGGAGGGTATATAGGGCCAGGCCAGGCTACAACACTAATAGTTTGCTTAGAAATTATTAAATTAACAAACAATTTCCTTAGAAGTGGGGCTTTAAAAATATTTTCCTGAGAATCAACACTCCAATGTCAGTCTGGGGAGAGGAAGAACAAACATTGTAACTGAAAAACCCCAGCAAGCCCAATGTATCACAGACATGTGTGCGTGTCATGTCTCAGTGATCCTGCAGACGCTGAAATCTATAGCCGTGTCCACATGTCACTGGGCCATTGCCTCTGGACACAGACATCTGGGACTCCTGTACCTGGCTTGCACTACTGTGCTTGAGCCTGGGCAAGAGCACACCTGGCAGACAACACAGGTCCCTGCAATTGTTCCCATTTGACCCCAGCCTGTACCACCACAGAGAGCTCTGCCACCATGCATGTGCCTACCGCCAGTCCCTGGCATCAATCCTATACACACTATTGGCTCCAGCTGCCAATGCCACCTGCCCTGCTTCCTTGCCACTGAACCTGGTGGTATCAGTGAGGACCCCACAGCCTTTGCGGCCACTTTTCCCAGACTGTATGGATTCCTAGCACATCGTGTATAACTAATAATAAATTACTGTCTTCACCATCTGTATTTATATCAATTTTTGACATCTATGACTCAAAGCCTTCAAATTAATACAGAATATTAGTAGCTACTGTGGTTGTCTTATTCTTAATTTTATTGAGGGGCACCTTCACATTGCAGCCATTTCATATAATGTTTGCTGATGATTCTTAATGAATACTCTTGATTGTGTTAAAGGAAATTTAGTACTAACACGTGTGAACCACAGTTTAAGCATCTTCAGGGAAAAGAGAAAAAAAGTTTGTTAATGGTAACTTGTAAGTTTCAGTACATAATTTTTAAATAGGGAGCCTAACATAAGTACCAAATTCTTTAAAATGACATGACATATATTCACTTTTCCTCTTTTATTTATATTGAGAGAAATTGTCAAAAATTCCTGAAATGCTTTTTAATCCAAAGAAGTAACCTTTGGCATCTCCACAGCTTATAGATTTGAACTGTGTGTGGGATCACTCAAACATGACATCCATACATGTCTGTGTTACTTTGGCTTCTTCGGTTCTTTAAGTACAATTTTTGTTGTTCATCCTCTCCTCAACCTACCACTGAATTGTTGATTCTCAGAAAAAATGGCTTTTTAAATTTTTTAAAGATTTTTAAAATTTATTTGACATATAGAGAGAAATATCACAAGTAGGCAGAGAGGCAGGCAGAGAGAGAGGGGGAAGCAGGCTCCCTGCTGAGCAGAGAGTCCCATGCAGGATCAGATCCCAAGACCCTGAGATCATGACCTGAGCCGAAGGCAGAGGCTTAATACACTGAGCCACCCAGGCGCCCCAGAAAAATGTTTTTAAAACCCCATTTCTAAGGAAAGTATTTGCTGATTTAACAATTTTTCTCTGTATTTCCAAAGAGTTTTGTTTTATGCATTTCTCAACCTGCTCATCATCTTGCTGGGACCACATATTTATCACTTAATGTTAAATCACTTTTCCTCATTTCAGTTTAGATAGGTTTCTCCCCAGCAAATTTTACTGAGTTTATATTTACGTATTCAAAACTGAGTCTTTGTCATTGAATATCTTATTATTCGACCTATTCCTTTTCCTAAGTGATATATTTGGTCCCATTCCTTTGATAACATATATATATATATTTTAAAGATTTTATTTATTTATTTGACAGACAGAGATCACAAGTAGGGTGAGAGGCAGGCAGAGAGAGAGAAGAGGAAGCAGGCTCCCTGCTGAGCAGAGAGCCCAATGTGGGGCTCAATCCCAGGACCTTGGGATCATGACCGGAGCTGGAGGCAGAGGCTTTAACCCACTGAGTCACCCCGGTGTCCCTAATAACATATATTTTATCTCACATTTAAAATGTACTATGAACTGATTGTGTACTTTTTTTTTAAATTTCCTTTGGAAAATACTGCCTATTGATCAAGTTTTCTAAAGATGAATTTATTTTTACAAATATTTCTGGGCACAATCACAATATTATCATCTGTTCAGGATTAACCAAAAATTTGAATATATTAACTGACCATCACTATTTGTCACACACGGTATCTTCTATCTTAGAATTCTTTCTTTTTAGTTAATTTTCACTTGACTGGAGAAGATCTCTAACTAATTACCACATAGAAAGCTTGTGAATGATGTACTTTCTAAATTCTTGAATATCTTACTGTATTTACTTGTAGCACACACATGTAAATGATATATTGGCTGAAGATAGATTCTAGTTTGTAGTACTTTCTTCTCAAATATCTGTAAATATTCTTCACTCTTTTCTAGATTCCAATATTGTGATGAGAATTCTAACACCAGTTTATCTTTTTTTTTTTTTTATTTTTTTATTTTTTCTCCAGAGAAAGGATTGAAAGAAGAAATAATTGGTATAGATTTGGGCTCCCTTCCTAGAATTTTTCTAAAGTATATTTTTCTAATCCTAGTAACAACAAATAATTTTTTAGTTTACCACTGGAGAACACAAATTCAGGGGAAAGCACAATTCAACGGTTTACTTGTTGCGATAATTTATCTAAAAAAATGAAACATATATCTCACCCTTTCCTGTGAAATGTCACATGAAGTGCCAAACCAAACAAGCAAACAATAAAAGTATCAAATACCGAAAGAATTTAAAATAAGATGAAGTGCTCAGATCAGGGACTATTCTAATTCTCAGTGCCTAAATAGCAATATTTTATATGAAAAAAAATGTTGCCTCAAATGTTTTTTAAAAACAGATTTAGTAGGAAGAAAAGAAAAAAGCAGTAGCCTTGAAAAACAGCTACTTCCTAAGAATTGAGTAAATGAGGCAGAAACCCAAAATGCAAGTGTAATTGTAGAAATTTCTTAACATGATTGTAGTGATGGGTTGTTAACCATTTCTCCCCCAACTAGCTCCAGAGATTAACATTAGTATGAGAATCCTCAGGATATTTGTTTTACACGAAGCATTAATGCATTTCGATATCACTAACCAAGTGCGAAAGAAAGCAGAACATAAAATGGCTAATCAGGCAGGAGGAATTTAAGTATAAATGACAGTATCTAGAGACTAGCAGACCTTGTCCTGAAAAGGCTGAAAATCTTGGGCAAAAAATAAACAGCAAACTCAAAGAAATAATGAGAGCTTGATACTCATAGCTTCACAATTCCTCTTTTTATGTGATTACACTGCAAAGTGATTTAAATAGAGAATTGCAGAAAAAAAACAAAGTGACGTTCCTTGACACAAAGGCATGTTTCTATGTATCTCTTAACTGCATAGAGAGCCCTTGAAGTGTACCATAATATTTCTAAGCTACCACAGAAGTTTCATGTAACCTGCAAGTGCCTGCCTCTGGCATTCACCAGACACACAAAGACATTATGGGAGGGAAGCTAGACTTCCCTTTATCTAATAACAGCGCCCCAGAGAGGATCCCAAAGACACTAAAGGCATGCTCGCTAGTATCACAGGAAGAACTAGAAATTGTTTTTCCTATTCCTTTTTAATTCCACGCTCTATAGCAAGAAGTTGTCTTGTGGCTCCGCAAAAACCCTCGGCCCTCTAGTCTCCTCTGATATATGATAGGATAAAAATCCCTGCAGAAATGGAAAGGGACCTTTGTTTTTTTTCATTGCAGACGATAATTCTCCTAGATAACCACATAACCACCTCATGCTCCTATAAAAAAGTCATGATTATAGGCTACAAGAAAGAATTTAAAAACTACCTCTTTTTTAAAACTGCCTTTTGATGTGCAAAAGCAAAAATTACAGTATTGCACACTCCACTATCCATGTTTGGTCAGTAACAATACTCTTAGATGTTGGAAGTTGCTGGAAGAAGGATGGAGATAAGTTATCATTACTCTGAGACCCAGAGAGTTTATGTGGCTTAATTTCCCAAGATCATTATAACTGGTGATCAAAAATACTATAAAGGATGTGAAAATATTATATTGCTAACATTGAGAATCTGTGTATGCCCTTAGGGAACTTTTAGCTCTAATTCACATAGTTTCATTTTAACTAAGTTCTCAGTTAACTTTTGTTTTTTCATTTATTTTGAGTTCCAAGCAGATTCTCCATCTTAATGATTCTTCTCAAGATTCTAGATCCATCTATTTTTTACCATTATATTTATCTTACCTGAATCTTTAGTGCTGAATCTTTAATCTGAAAACGATGATAAGAACACATTATCTAAGAGACATGTGTTTGGTCCTTGAAGTTAATGTATGAAGCTATGTCTCCTATTTCCCTCTAAACCTCCTGGAACCTTTGTCTGTATCCATACTCTCATCTACCATATAATGTCAGAGAAAAATGTAAATGTCCTTCTTTCAAAGCTAACCCTGAGCTCTTTTGTACTCTCCATCAAAACCTCACTTTTCCCATGATTAAATCTCTTCTTTTAAGTCCTATCAGTATGCCCCTTTCTACAGACTCTTTACACTCAGTCATAGTATAACTAGAGTACTCATACTTTTCAAATCTTCCTTTGGCTTTCTTGATACTACACAACTAACACTTTCTTTCGTTCAGCATTCTGTTTAACCTTTGACAGTATGTTTCCACAATCTCCTTTCCTTGGGACTGATTCCTGCAATTTCCAATAGACAACGCTTTATCAATGTGCCTTCTTCTGTATCTCTGTACTGCATTTGGTAGAACTGGCCATATAGAAAACACAAAGGTCTATTTAAAGTTCTCATTGCTTCTCATTAATTATTTATTTGGAGTTTATTATATGAAATCACTTTTCTATGTCCTATACATTATACACAGCCTTTAATCGCAAGAAAATTGCAGTGTGTGGGTGATACCCAAGAAAGCGCATTGTATGTAGTACAGTGTAAATAATTCTTGGTTTATTAAGGGACTGAAATTAGCATAAATCTCGGGTAGCACTGGATGCTGTTGAATACTATCTACTTATATTTATTCCTCCCACAATTTCCAGAGTGCTATTTTCTTCTTAACACTCCTATTATTTTACTACCCCTTTCTAATCTATTTCATCAGCTTTTCTCCATCTTCTGCCACTTTGTTTTGGCTGGTAAAAGGTTCTAGATCTTGGCTTTTCCCCTGCTCTACTTCTACAGTCTGTGTCACTATCACTTCCACTAGCATCAAGATGTTGATGACTTCTGTATCTCTACTATCATCTACCTCTATCTCTGACATCATCTCACTCAGGATATTTTTCTCTACTCTGTTAAGGCATCCTAGAATGTATCTCAAACTGGATTCGTTTCTATCTGAAAATCACAACTGAGGTATATTTTTTCCATGCTCACTGCTACTAGCTTCATACAGGCTCCCATAATTCATTATCTGAAATAATATGATATTCATTTTTAAATTTAACTTTAAATATTTTGATAGGTAGTATATTCACATGATTCAAAATTCAAAAAGTGCAAAATTATATATTGGGAAAAATTTCCCTTCATTACCTGTCTCCTAGCTACCCAATTTCTCTCCAAGACAATAGCACTCATTTCTAAAATTATTCCATGCTTATAGCAACAAATAAGTGTATATGCATTCTTATTTGCTTTTCTTTTAACAAAATAGTAGCATGCTATGCACATTTTTGTGCCATTTTTCTTTCACTCAGTGCATCCTGGAAATTGTTTTATGTCACCACATTTTTTAAAGCATATATTTCCTTTGTATGAACAAACACAATTTATTTAATCAGGAGCCTACCGGTGGACCTTAAGTGAGGTAAAATTTTACTCTCATCATGTTGCAACAAATAATCTTTCATATGTGACTGTGATAAATACATTTAACAGGTAAATTTTTAGGGTTAGAATTGCTCAATCAAAGAATGTATGCAGGGGCGATTTGGGTAGAAGATGTCAAGTTGTCCTCCTAGAGACCTTCCAAGCTAAAATCATATCAGCAGTGATTGAGAATACCTGTTTCCCCAGCATCTTCACTGATAGAGCAAGACGGTGAGTCTTTCAATCTCTGACAATTTGAATTACAAAATGTTATTGCAGAGTGGTTTTTAATTTCATTTACAGTAACCTTCTAATTGATCTCTTATCATTCTCTCTTGCACTCCTTTTTTTTTAATTTTTTATTTTTTATAAACATATATTTTTATCCCCAGGGGTACAGGTCTGTGAATCGCCAGGTTTAGACACTTCACAGCACTCACCAAAGCACATACCCTCCCCAATGTCCATAACCCCACCCACCTTTTCTCTTAAGAGTCGCTTATGGTTTGTCTCCCTCCCAATCCCATCTTGTTTCATTGATTCTTCTCCTACCCACTTAAGCCCCCATGTTGCATCACCACTTCCTCATATCAGGGAGATCATTTGATAGTTGTCTTTCTCCGCTTATTTCGCTAAGCATGATAGGCTCTAGTTCCATCCATGTTGTCGCAAATGGCAAGATTTCATTTCTTTTGATGGCTGCATAGTATTCCATTGTGTATATATACCACAGCTTCTTTATCCACTCATCTGTTGATGGGCATCTAGGTTCTTTCCATAGTTTGGCTATTGTGGACATTGCTGCCTTTCTTAAACAGCTCTGATTCTACTCTGCTGCCAAAGTCCAAACTGGCATATAAAAGCCACCCGTTTTCCTTTCTAGTTTCACGACTTGTAATCACCCACCACAAGTCCTCCAGCACCACACTTCTCAAGTTACCACCCCTTTTCATAAATACCTCAATTTGTGTTTTTGTTTCTTTATGAAATGCCCTTGTTAATTTCTCTTATTTACCTGGGAAATATCTATTTATACTGTCTGGGTCTACCAGGTGACCTCCTCAAATATAGTCTTCTCTAATTCCTTAGGCAAAGTTAGTCACAGATATTTCCATACTATTTTAACAAGCTGTGAATTTTGTTTCTTGTATACTCTTGGAATTATCAGTTAATCTTATGCTTACTTCATAAACCTTGATGTTTCATATGATTTCAACATATTATTAATTTCAAATTGCAGGGTAAATAGGGTAGTGCCTACTTTAAAGAAGTGAAAAAAATGTTCAGTGAAGGTGAAGAGAAAGAAGAAAACAGGTAATTCTTTGGTGCCGGTGAGAGTGAAGGAACAAATGAATTGTGCTGTGTGATAAGAGCAGAACCAAGAGGGGAGAAATGAAGTTGTAAAAAATACACTGAGGAACCTGAGTATCAACCAACAAAAAGAATGGTAACATCAGCAAACCATGCTTTTTGCCCCAAGCGATTGATAGAGAAACTCAGTACATCCCTTATTTTTAAATGCTTTCAAATAGGTGTAGGGGAAGGTGCTATGCAGCATAATTTTCCTCAGCTGAAAGTAAGCAAGCTTGGCAATGATGGTGTTGTATGTAGCACTGCAAATCATAGCACGTCTATGTTATATTAATATTGGTAAATGTGACTATGTGTGTGTTATACAGAGCTAGAAATTTTAAATACCACTTTTAGAAATAAAAAAGAGGGTGCCTGGGTGGCTCAGTCGTTAAGTGTCTGCCTTGGGCTCGGGTCATGATCCCAGAGTCCTGGGATTGAGTCCCGCATCTGGCTCCCTGCTCAGCAGGGAGTTTGCGTCTCCCTCTCCCTCTGCTTCGCTCTCTGTCTCTCATGAATAAACAAATAAAATCTAAAAATCATAATAATAAATAAATAAAAATATAAAATACATAATATTTTTGAAACCAAACTATATGCATTGGCAGGTATTCCAATCTGTTTCATTCCTTTTACTGTATAAAAAGCAATAGGATTTTTACAAAGCTGGCCACTCTGCTGAATTTTACAGAGAGCATTTTCTTGAATCTGATTTTTGTAACTATCTGTCTTCCTCCTTTCTTTTCTCCCTTTTGAGTATGAGACCCTTGAAATTTATTGTTTGGTAAAATACTACACGTTTTGCCCCTACCTATGGAGAATAACAGGGATTTGTTCATCTTATCAAGGCTCAATTAGTCCAGGCTTCCCAATCCCTTTAGGTTTCCTTGTACGTTAAACTCTAGATTAAAGGATTAGAGAACTGATCCTTTCCCTAGACAGGAGAGGAGAAACCCAAGTCACCTGCTCACGGCCACAGCACTTACTCAGCAGAAATGGTGGTGGGAAAGAATGCTGGCTACATCCCAGTATCCATTCCCCACTGTGTCCATAGTTTCAGAATTCCAATTTGTAGGAGTGGTGGTGTGGAAGTATGTCGAGATTTAAGAATGGTGGATTTCCTAGATTTATATACTGATCAAAGTAACCTAAGTTGAAGTTCTGACCAATGAGGTATGAGTGGAAGTTGCTAGGTGAAGTTTTGAGAAAAGTTCTTTAAAGAGACTTAACAGCTAGCACATGCTCTTTGATAATGGAGAGATGGCGGGATTTCCAGAAGTCTTGAGAGCATGAGGACAAATGTCTGCTCTAAACACGTTGGAGGGAAATGCTAGCCCTTTGTGGATGTGCTCCCAGGGATATTTAACATGACCTGAAATCGTTTCCTCTGATGTGGTTCAGAATATACATTTAAGTTTATTTTTGTCATTTTGCTTTTGATTTTGAAAGAATTTTTCTTTTTTAATATTTATTATTGAAGCATATTTGGCTTACAGTGTTATATTTGTCTCAGGTGTACAACATAGTGATCCAAAATTGTGTACATTATGCAATGTTCACACAATGAGTGTAGTCACCATCTGTCACTATACAATGTTGTTATAATATTATTGACTATATTCGTTATGTTGTACCTTTCATTTCCACGAGTTATTTATTTTTGTTTTTTTTTTAAGATTTTATTTATTTATTTATTTATTTATTTATTAGTGCAAGCTGGAGTGGGGAGGGGCACAAGAAGAGGGAGAGAGAATCACAAGCAGACTCCACACTGAGCATGGAGACTACCACAGGGCTCAACTCCATGGCCTTAAGATCGTGACCTGAGTGGAAATTAAAGATCAGACACTTAACCAACTGAGCCATCCAGAAGCCCCAAAGACTAATTTATTTTGTAACTGACAGTTTGTACCTCTCAATCACATTCACTATTTTGCCCATCCATCCACACCGTTTGACCTCCCCCTTGACCACCACCAGTTTGTTCTCTGTTTTTATGAATTTCTGTTTCTCCTGTTTGTTTTTTGTTTTTTTAGAGTCCACATACAAGTGAAATCGTATGGTATTTGTCTTTCCCTGACTGACTTATTTCACTTAGCATAATACCCTCCAGGTCTATCCGTGTTGTTGCAAATGGCAAGATATCACTTTTTTTTTTTTTTTTTTTTAATGGCTGAATAACATTCCATTGTTTATACTGCATTTTCTTTACCCATACATCTATTGAGGACACTTGGGTCACTTTCATATCTTGGCTATTCTAAATAACATTGCAATCAATATACGGGTACATATATCTTTTCTATAGTATTTTTTTTTAAGATTTTATTTACTTATCTAACAGACAGAGATCACAAGAAGGCAGAGAGAGAGGAGGAAGCAGGCTCCCTGCCCGGCAGAGAGCCCGATGCGGGGCTCAATCCCCGGACCCTGGGATCATGACCTGAGCTGAAGGCAGATGCTTTAACCCATTGAGCCACCCAGGTGCCCCAGTCTTTTCTATAGTATTTTTTGGGGGGGGGGTAAATACCCAGTAGCGGAATTACTGGATCATATAGCATTTCTACTTTAAAATTTTAAAGGAATCTCTGTACTGTTTTCCAACATGGTTGTTCCCTTTTCCTACAACCTCACTAACACTTGTCATTTTTTGTCTTTTTGATACTGGTCATTCTGACTGGTGTGAGGTGATACCTCATTGTGGTTTAGATTTGCATTTGCCTGATGATTAATGATGTTGAGAATCTTTCCATGTGTTTGTTGGCCATCTGTACTCTCTGGAAAAATATCTATTCAGGTCCTCTGCTCATTTTTTAATTAAATTGCTTATTTTTTGAATGGAGCTGTATAAGTTCTGTATATATATTTGGATATGACTTATTAGATATATTATTTGTAAATATCTTCTCCCATTCAGTAGGTTGCTTTTTTGTTTTGTTGATGACTTCCTTTGCAAAAGTTTTTTTAATGTGGTATAGTCCCAATAGTTTCCTTTTGTTTTTGTTTCTCTTGCCTGAGGAGAAACATCTAGAAAAATGTGTCAAGGCTGATGTCAAAGGAATTACTGTCTGTGTTTTCTTTTAGTAGTTTTATGGTTTCAGGTCTCGTATTTGGGTCTTTAGTTCATTTTGGGTTTATTTTGTGTATGGTGTAAGAAAATGGCTCACCCTTCGTTCTTTTGCATATAGCTGTCCAGTTTTTCCAACACCATTTATTGACAAGAATACTTTTTGTTTTTTTTTTTGTAATAATTTATCTGTTTTCAAAGTCTTCACTGCTAATCTAATCCTTAAAACCTGTTTTCTCCAATTTGCAACTATTTTTAGAATTTCATATATAAGCAACTGAGTTATTTAGCAACAGTTGTATTTTGTTCTAGATATTACTTATATACTAAAGTTTTATAAATACTTTTAGTTTCCTCTTTGTTTTATAGAGAGGAGAGGAGCAGGAAAGTTTCTTTTCTTAACTTTTCTAACCTATGAGCAATATTGAAATTAGCTTGTAATTTATTTCTCCCCTCTCTCCCTCTCTAAGCCATCTAATTTAAAGTAATATTTACTCCTAGTTAATTCCTGTAAGTCAAGCATTAGCTTATTCTACTTTTCTTATCCTATCTCTTTTGATTTTTGATAGTTGGTAATCTTAAATATGTGATTCCATTGTCTCTGACAAAAAAAATAATAATGTTGCTGTCAGATATCTGATCACAAACTACTTCCCTGATAATTAGCATGATTGTTTTGCCTGGATATCCTTTAAAAATAATTTTTTTTTTCTTTAATGTTCAATAGTTTTACTAGAACAGTTCTCATTTCTGGCCATGATGGGTTGACTTTCCCAAGCCCATGGCATGATCTGTCAATATATAGTTTTTTAAAAACATATATATATTTTATAAACAATATATAGTTTATAAAACATTTTAAAATTTATATCTTGTGTATTTGTTCTACTCCATTACCCTCCCCCACCTCAGGTCTTTGCTTTATTTTATATCTGTTTCTTTCTCTCTTTCTTTCCTTCTTTCTTCCTTTCTTTCTTTAGTTAATACAAAATAATCACCTTCCATTTTCTACTTCAATTGTTTACTCCTTGAATTCACTCATGTTTCACCCAGTTTTATCTTCATATGTGACACTTTTTTTTCTTTCATTTATAACCTTTTCTTCTCAAATCTACTTTTTCTCTTATCAGCTTATCAGAGTTTTTCTAGTTCCAATTTATGTCATTCTTTTATATCCTGTATATTTTCTTTAACATTGAGACATTTGAAAACTATGATCTTCTGCTGCTGTAGGATGATACTTTATTCTTGACTTTATCTTCATAAAACATCATAAGAAATTTGACCAAGAATTTGGTACACTAGTTCCTGTCTAGTGTAGACTTTTCTACCTAACGTCTAAATAATATCTTTATGGTTTTCTCAGTGCTCATAGTTAGCCCTCTGGAATATTGGTTTCTCCGCCTTTCTAGGTTCTTTGTCTTTGTAGTATCTTGGACTGTTTTTAGTTAATCTTTTTCTACTTTCCCATTTTATGGTAATCTTCAGGATCATATCCATGTACCAGCCCTTTTAAACCAAACCTTGAACTTTCTTCTAAGTATGAGTCTATTATTTTAACCCCAGTAGATATCTAGGGCTTAGAATTTCATAGTCTAATTGTTTTGCCATCAATAAGACCTAATTCAAACAGTCCTTTGACATTAACTTTAGAATAACAAAGAAATTGACATCATTATTACAATACCAAATATTAACATAATATATGTATTAGTTACTGTTTTCCACATACTTTCTAGCTGTTACTCTTTTCAGCACCACAGTACACAAAATTTTATTAATTTTTTTAGTTTGTTTAATAGAAATGGTTGTGACATGAAGATACTGCATTTGTAAACTTTTCAGAAGATCTCCATAAAAATGCATACTGAAATTTACAATAGGTATAAAGAGTATATGTCCTTGACGTTTTACTTGCCATAGACCCAGACATTTCATTTTATTCCTGAATTTATCAAAGATATTTAGTATTTAATAAGGAAAGAAACTTGATAGGTATATTTAAGTACCTTTAATTCATATAAAATTAGCATATTCTTTTCATTATTAAGAGTAATTTAATGAGAAGTTGTAGTCAAACTAATTTCCACAACAATGGAAAACTTCAGGTATCTATTAAGTGAGAAATATTCTCTACCTTGAACTGCTTGTACTACGTACCATTACCACAACTAGACTGAAAAGAAATTTTTTTGCTTTTCAACCAGCTAATGTTTCATTTTCAAGCTAATTCTAATTAGAATTTTAGTCAAATAGAGGGCAGTAACATGTCATTTGACACTTACATACTAACGGGAGAAACACCTGCCTGAATTCCACTTAATATCAGTTAATAGACTCTTTTTCCACACTTCTTAAATGACTCTGAGTTTAGGAAACCATTTCCTAGAAGAAGCAGTTCCTGAACTTAGGTCACACTGTTTTCAATGTGTAAACTGTAATTTATAATGTTTACTAAGAGAAGAAAATATTCTTATGAAAAAGTTAACTTGATTTCTCTGTATTGCCCTCTGAATTCCCCTTTTACATGGTCTTCATCATTTTTCCTCTTCTAAATTTTAAGACTAGGACATGAGTACATTATTTCAAAGTAATTTGTTATTTTGTTCCTTCCTTGCTCTTAGTTATGAAACTGTCCAAAATGATTTGACCACATGCTATGAGAAAAGTTTTGATGCAACTACCTGGAAGTTTACATTAAGTTGGAACCATTGAGGCATGTGTGATTGAGTGCCAATGGGACACATTCTGGCACAGTCATATATTGTCTTCATTCCCTGCATTGTTTCATTTAGGTTTGCCTAGCCATCACAGTGTGTGAATGGCCCGAAGGCAGAGACTATATATTAGATGCTTTCTGTAATCTCAATCTTTTCACTGTAGTTTTAGGTGACATATAAAACGCCCAGTCTTCCTTCACCTTTTCTCCTTGATAAATAATCTCTTCAGAGACAATCCTTCTGATAATTATATACATATGTAAACATATGGAAACATAGATTTTATAAAACAAAAATGGGATATCTATATAGATATATAAATATAAATATATATATATCACACACACATATGTCCATGTACATATTTCTATAGTTTTTTGCTGTTTTTAATCTTATGTATTTCATTTAACTAACTTACATATTTATTTGGAATAGCTAAAATTATTTCACATTTACATAAATTGCATATATATACCAGGATACTAATTTTATTTTTCCTAGTAAATAGCAATTTTCTATAAATTATTATCTTTTTATTAACAAAAATCATGCATATCTATGCTATGAAAACTCAAATACTAAAATATTATATTTAATAACATAAAACTTTCATTCTCACTTAAAACCATTTATAGAATAATGATAATAACTTAGTGAAATTTTATCCCTTCCAATAAATCATATTGTACTTTATATGAGGGTTTATGTATGAATTCTTAAATCACTTTAAGAATATTTCTCCATTTGTGCCAATAAAATTATTATATGGTGTAAACATATATTTATGGTCTGAATTTAGAGAAAATGTATCCAACTTTCCAACTTCCACAAGAAAGTGATGCCTCACCATTTTAAGACCTTTTTATATCTGTCAGTAAAATATGGCATTTAAATTTTTATTTTTTCTTATAGGACTTGCATCTTTCTTTTAAAGCTGATTCTTAATGATCATAGTTTGGCTGAAACCCATGCGACTTTTTATTTGGTGATTTTGTCATTCATTTCTAAGAGTTTGTTGTTTTAACTTTTCCATTTTCTTCAAACTAAGATTTTATTTTGAAGAGAATTGGCCTTTGAATATCTTGGTGTATAGATTTTTTTTCATACCATCAACTTCTAATTTTTTTAATTGAGATTTTGTCAGAAAATATGAAAGGTATGGTTTATGCACTTCAGGATGGGTTGTGGCTTGATACATGGTTAATTTTCACAAATATTCCGTGATACCTTTTTAAACATGTACATTTTCTGTTAAATTTTTCTCTCTTGTGCCTTCTTGTTCTGCTGATTTATGAGAAATCTGTTGAATTTTTCTACTAAACATGGGTTATCATTTGCCAATTTCTCCTATCATTTCTGTTAGTGTTTGCTCTCTACATTTTAAAGCTACATTTTTAAGTGAATAAATGCTGTTTACTAATTCAGCTTCTTGTACCTTTTATTCTATCAGTTTTTATTATTATGTCTTTTCCTTTCCCTTTGTTTTCAATCCTTGTGTTATTTTATCTCATTCATTTATCCAGAAAATAATACAGCATGCCAGAACTTTTGAAAATTGTAATACAAGATTTCTTATAAAGGAAATGTATCCAAATCACTATTATTATTATTTCACTATGTTAGACTTAGCAATGGCATCTTGTTTTCTACCATTTTTTTTCTCTTTGTTGTTTTTTTTTCTTTTCATTACTGTTGGATTGATTGAGAATTTTGAGGTAATATTTCTTTTTACTTGAATAGTTTAGAATTTATACAAATAATTTCTATTTTTTTCTGTCACCACTAAGTTATTAAATATATAACCTTAAAAACAGATTTTTTTCATGGACATTCAAGGTTAGTATCTATACACTATTTCCAAAAAAGACAAGAACTTAACCATGGTTCCTGCTGTTTAATGCTTGCCACTCATTCCATGCTGAGATCATCTATACTTTTTGTTAACTTTAAAAATCTAATGTCACAACAATTACTTTGACATACACTGATGATTTGCTACTTTCATTCTACCCCACTTACATGGAGTGTATAATATTTATAGTTGGTAAACTCAATTGTGCATAAATTTAAAGTTTTCTTGCCACTAGATTTATTTTTATCTCAAGGCACCAGTTCTCAGCAAGGTAAGAAACAACTGAGTCACTTTCAGGCACACTTGGTCAAATAAAATTTTGGAATTTTTTCCACTTCTCTCTTCCCTGGTTTAAATATGAGTAGGTGGGGCTAGCGGCATAATTGAATATTAGTGGAGAACAGGTGGTGGGAATATAGACTACATACTTTTATATGTTTTTGGCATACAGAAATGTAGGATTGTCCCCAAGATTTCTGCATCACACTGACAACTACCTGATAAAAATTAAGTTATGATTGTTATCAAACTAATGATACTCTAACATGGAAGTGTATTATTGTTATTGCTATTTTTTCCATACACTTGTCAATTGTGAAATAGAAAGATATTTTATATTCATTTTTATTCTTTGCCAAGACACCTATTTCTTTTCTTCCTGCTCCAGTTCATTAAATTAAATATTAACTGGGTATCTGCAGTGAATAACAACAGTCATTATATTCATTATAAATAATAAATATGTAAGTAAAATGTATAATAAAATAATAAATGCATAAACAAAAATATTCATTACTACTCTGTCAGACATGGTTGTTACCTTCAGGATATCTGGACATTATCAGTTAATAAGATAAGTGATAAGACTTTATAAAGTTAATAAAGGAAGACTTTAGTCCTAGTTTAGAACGTCACTGAAAAAAGCCAGGCAAACATAGATGACTTACTGTCACACCGTTAGTAACACAGAGGATGAATATTAGTGGAGGGGAAAAGAGGGCAAGACCATTTCCCTCCATAAACGTGTTGGTAGCAAAACCTAAGCCATACCTTCAAATACAGCAGTGGAGGGCAGGAGGTCTTTCCATGTGGATGACCTGACTGAGCAGAAGTAGAGATAGAAAATAGTTCAGAGATAGAAGGTAAATCTTTATAATTCTGTTGTAAGATGATCTTTTAAAGTGATACCTTTCTAAATTTAGAGATAGCTAATTATGCATAGCTCTCCTTTGAGACACACAGTGTCAACTTGACTGCTTTAGTCAGGCTAAATCACAGTGGGTACTTCAAAACCATCTATTTAGGTAGCCAAAATTGCAACGCAGAAAAAGCTGCACTTAGTTTATGGTGGTACCGGTGTAAGAGAGGTGTAAGAGAGAGGTGATTTCGTCTAAATCCTAGGGAAATAAACGGACCCCTGCTACTCTACTGACTGACTACGAATTTAATGAGAATGTGAGCACCTACAGCTTCAAAGACTGCATGCCCATTATCAGTTTTCATCTTTTTGCACTAAAATTAATGAAATCAATGCCTTCAGTCCCCATGTAGAAGACCTCCTGCTGAATTTCATATATCAGACAGTATTTTTCAAAAAAAAAACATTCTTATCTTTGGAAAGAATAATGTTTCTTACTGAAAATGTGTATTGTCAAGAGGTTAAATCAATCTTAAAATAACATGGAAGAGAAACACAAGAATTATAACTTGTGTCTTTTATATCTCACTTAAAAGATTTAACTGTCACACTTCATTGGAGTGAAAACAATCAATGGGAGAGGAGACCAATTTGGATATAAACTTGCATGATAAAATACAGGAAATAAAGGACCATGCCTATTGATGTAGGAATGGAATGGAGTATACCTTCTTATTGTAACAACAGATTAAATTAAAACTTCCTTAAAATTTAAAGGAGAGGAATGAGCCAAAGATATGCAGCAAAGGTGGCATAAGCTATGTCACTTGTTATTTTGAGTACTTCTATTTACCTAAAAAACAATGTATTAAACTGTAAACAGATGTAAAGCCAAGTTATTAACCTGGTTAAAAGAAAAGACCCAGAAAGTAGGTTTACTTTTGGGAATAATTTTAAAAGCAGTTTAAAAGTACGACCTATTAAATTGAAATTAATATATGACACTTTGCAGTAGGTTAATGAGTTCATATTAGGCCATCAAAGTGGTTTGGAAATGTACCCTCATTTCTCTGAATCCATGTATTCGACAAATAATTTAGTAGCTGAAAAGAAATCTCTAAGACAGCATCATCTGTAATAAAAAATAAATGTAAGTTGACAGCAGAGAATAAAGTAAGGAACACCCAGACTCTTAACTATAGAGAACACACTGATGGTTATCAGAGAGAAGGGGAGTGAGGGATTGGGGAAATAGGTGATGGGGACTGAGGACTGCACTTGTGAAGAGCACTGGGTATTGTGTGGATGGGTTAAACCACTGTATTGTACTGTACATCTGAAACTAAGACACCTCCAGATTTAAAGTGAGGGGGTGGAAAAGAATTTACCATGCTAATGGACATCAGAAGAAAGCAGGAGTGGCAATCCTTATATCAAATCAATTAGATTTTAAGCCAAAGACTATCATAAGAGATGAGGAAGGACACTATATCATACTCAAAGGGTCTGTCCAACAAGAAGATTTAACAATTTTAAATATCTATGCCCCCAACGTGGGAGCAGCCAACTATATAAACCAATTAATAACAAAATCAAAGAAACACATCAACAATAATACAATAATAGTAGGGGACTTTAACTAACATTACATTGTATGCTAACTGGAATTTAAATAAAAACTTAAAAAAATATTTTGAGACATCATGTTAATTTAGTTATTCTTAACAGTCCTATCCAACACTGACTTGTTTTAAAGCAAAATGGCAATTCTTTTATTTCATTTTGAGGACTTCATTGTAATTCTCATAGATTTATTATTTATCAATTTTTTTCTTTGGATTAGCTCTTCAAATTCAGTAATAATATTTTTCTACAATATCCAACCAACAAATACTAAACAAATAGAGCTAGTACAAATGTATGAGATTTTTGCAATTTTGCTTCTTATGCTGTTTAAGAAGGGTAAATTTCTTTTTCTTTCTTACTTTTTTTTTTTTTTTTTTTTTTTTTAGATTTTATCTATTCATTTGAGAGAGAGAGAGCACAAGCAGGGGGAGAGGCAGAGGGAAAAGCAGACTCCCTGTTGAGCCAGGAGGCTGATGTGGGACTTGATCACATGACCCTGAGATCATGACCTGAGCTGAAGGCTGATGCTTTAACCTTCTGAGCCACCCAAGTGCCCCTAAGAAGGGTAAATTTCCAAGTTGAAACAAATATAATGCTGTTTAAAAGGAAAAAAAAAATCCATCTTAAGTTCCTAATATAATCTTTTTTTATTTTTAGAAGAATTTCATTTCAAACCTATTTAGTGCTCTGAAGCAGTAGATAATACCTGTTTTGGCTCCTTATTCTGATTAGGGTGTTTAAGTCACAGTAGGTATCTTGACTAACCTTGATAACATACATCAGCTGGAAGAGTGGATTGTGTAGTGGGTTGAATGGTGGCCCCAAAGAGGTGCATGTTCTAATTTCTAGAACCTAGGAATATTACTTTATATGGTAAAAGATGTGATTAAACGAGGATTATTGAGGGAGGAGTTTGTCCCAGATTATCAGGTGAGGCCTAAATGCAATTACATGCATCCTTAGGAGAGTCTGAGTGAGTTTTGAGGCAAACACACAGAAGAAAACACAGCACACACAGAAGAGGAAAAGGCAGTGTTACCACAGAGGCAGAGACTGGAGTAATAAAGCTAGAGTCACGGTTCGCTCCTAGAGCTTCTATAAAGGAATGTGAACATGCTGGCCTTCAGAACTATGAGAGAATTTCTGTGGTTTTAACTAACCCACTTTGTAGTAGTTTGTTACAGCAGCCACAAGAAAGTCATCTATGTTCTTTTTATTTTTCTATATAAACTGGTATCTCTTTGTGTCCTATGTTTTGAGCATCCTTGCCATTTTTTAATAGACCAAAGAATAGGGCAAGGAGGGAATATTTGATCCAGGCTGTGCCAATAATATTCTTTCCTCCCTAACCCATGTAGCTACAGTAGATCCATCAGGTTGAAAACCTGCCAAACTCTGAGATGAAGAGAGTATTTCTCTGGGCTTCTTTGTCCACCCCTCCCCCAATTTTGGCATCATCCTATCCTAATCTAGTAACAAATGTGACTCATGTTAGTCTGGGAGCTTCTGGTGACCATAGTTTCAGACTTTATGGATGGAGCCAGGTAGATAGAATATAATAGTGGATAGCTACAATTCCTGGATCAAAGATCCTCCAGTATGACTCTTATATTTTACATCTTTCAGTCATCTTTGCATCTCTAGAACTTAATTATGGAATAATACAGTATGTATTTAATAAATATTTGATGAACAAATTATCTGAATTAGTTTGTTTTTTATTTTTTTTCAATGTGATTTCTAGCTCTTCCTGATTATTGGAAAACCTGCTAAACTATGGAAAGAACCAAGATGCCCTTCAATGGACGAATGGCTAAATACTCCATATATACAATGGAGTATTATGCCTCCATCAGAAAGGATGAATACCCAACTTTTGTATCAAGATGGATGGGACTGGAAGAGATTATGCTGAGTGAAATAAGTCAAGCAGAGAGAGTCAACTATCATATGGTTTCATTTACTTAAGGAATTACATGGAGGCCATTGTGAGATGGAGAGGAGAAGTGAGTTGGGGGAAATTGGAGGGGGAGACAAACCATGAGAGACTGTGAACTCTGAGAAACAAATTGAAGGTTTTGGAGGGGAGGGGGATGGGAGGTTTGGGTGAGCCTCGTGGTGAGTATTATGGAGGGCATGTATGGCATGGAGCACTGGGTGTGGTGCATAAACAATGAATGCTGGAACACTGAAAATAAAATAAAATGAAATAAAAAGAAAAGACCTCAAAATTCCAATAATAAACGCAGATATTTAAGGAGATCTCGAGTGCAGAGGTCTGATTTTTTTTTCCTGGAAACTCTCCTCTTTACTATTATTATTATTATAAGTATTATTATTAACTGGTTTGGACCAATAAACACAGATATCTAAGGAGATCTCGAGTGTAGAGGTCTGATTTTTTTTTCCTGGAAACTCTCTTCTTTACTATTATTATTATTATCAGTATTATTATTAACTGGTTTGGACAAAGCAGAAGCCACTAATCCAAATTTAAAAGCTGGGATAGAATACACTTTGAAAAATTTTTTCTTTTAATTTTTAGTATCATTTTCTTAGAATTCTCAAATAAGTTCATTTCTGGGGAGCAGGAGATAGATTAAAAGGAGAAACTATAACTAGCTACAAGACAAAGTAACTTTTGTTTTCATCTTAGCACCTCTGATGTTTAGTTTGTGAATATGCAGACTTAGATATTCATGTTTACCATTTTGCAATATTAAATTGCAATGGAAAATTGAAATAAGCCATAAGTGTTGAATGAGAGTTCATATGAAAATTAACTATGTGTCCTGAACTGAAAATACTCTTGCCATTAATGTAAATTTTTTTTTGTTTTATAAATATGGACATTGGATATCAAAATACTCGCTAATGGGTTAAGTTCAAAATTACATGGACAACCTGATATTTCTTACAGATCTTAAAGGTCTCTGGGTGGAACCAGACTTAATAATCATTCATTCTAACAGGACTCAAGATTAGTGATATATCCCATCATCTCATTTATCCTTGCTACTAATATACCCTGAGAGAAGTAAAAGTACAAATAGACTTGATTACCAAGGTCTTGCTATGTTATTTTAATTTACATTCCCTTCTCATGAGAAAAATCCTGTGCAAATGTAGATGAAATGTGCTGTACTGAATAAATCACATTAAGGCAAATGGTTAAGTCACATCAGTCCTGAAGGATGGTGGGTTTACACCAACTATATATCGTACTTCTAAGATCTGTGTTTTTCCCAAGTAGTCCCTGTTTGGCTTAGAGTAGATTATTTTATGTATTTGGTGAATAGTATTCTGGGCTTAGGGAAATTTTTTCCTTCTTCTGGTAAGGTTTAACTTTATAAACTCTGGAAGAATCTTACTGAATTGCAGAGAATGTCTTATAAAACAGAATGATGTCAACAATAAAACCAAGAACAACAACAAGCTTCCAAAATCACATTCAGCATATTATGGTATAAGAAAATCATTATATATATGATTTCCCAAATTCTCACATAGACCTAATTTGCAGAGATACTATTAGAAATAATAAATCAATAAGAGTAGCATTTTTCATTTCAAATGGCATACGATGGTTGAGTCATATATTATGAAGCATCTACCTGGCATTTTCTGCAGACAGTGGAAGGAGAAGAGAGTCATGAGAAACACCAGCAAGAAACCCATTAAAAATCAAACAATTCCTCACTGTATTTAGTATTACCGCAAATAAAAAGAGGAGAATAATTGTTAGCCACATACTAACTCATGTTTTTTCTCTCCCATATTAGTGATTATTTACTACTTAATTCAATAAATAAAACTTACTATTTACTGTATATAGGAATATACAACTGCTATACCAGGGAATGGTTGGCAGATAGAATAAAATTTGGTAGAATATTCTTTCAACATAAGAATCCTGCCCCAAAGAGTTCATGAAAATAATTAATTTTTGCACTTAGTTCACAAATATTTTTGTCACTAATTTTACTAATGTTTATTGAGTGTTTATATTACAGTAAGCCTGCGGACTGTTATACCAAAAAATGAAAAAAATTGAACTTAAGTGGTAAGTGACAGCTGTAGTGTCTAGCATCATTGTCAGGAAAGCTTTTTAGTATTATAGTCTTTCTATTTTTAATCCAAACTTCCACAAAGTCCTCTATACATTATGTACTTACCATGTACATCATACCTTTCAAATTGTTTTAAATTTTATAGATAATATTTATTTTTCTCTGGTTTGCAAAATCTGTGTGGTATTAGTTGTAAGTTAGTTTTCATTTTTTATTTGATTTGTCCTCTAAGGTGGTACCCGATATTACTACATTTCTCTTTGCTCTTTCTTTAAAGTGCATTTTAAAAATTTACATATCTATCTATTTATTTATTTAGGACTTTTTATTTATTTATTTATTGGAGATTTATTTATTTATTTGAGAGAAAGAGAGAAAGTGATCAGGGGAAGGGGCAGAAGGAGAAGGAAAGAGAGAATTCTCAAGCAGACTCCCTGTTGAGCTCAGAACCATACGTGGAGCTTATCCCAGGATCCTGAAATCATGACCTAAGCAAAACTCAAGAATCAGATAATTAACCGACTGAGCCACTGAGGCACCCCTATCTCTTATTTTAAAGTAGCATTCTCTTACTTTGAATGTGTTAGTGATAATTTTTTTTTTCCTCTGAGTGATTTAAATTTTTGTGTAATTATTTCTACAGTGTGTTTATTTATGTACCTTTTTCTTTCATTGTATGAGGGGGTGTCTCAGGAAAATTTACTGACATTTCAACATCTGCTGTTGAGTTCAATTTCTTCTGTTGGTCGTGAAAAATAACAAGCCTTCTGTATAGGATCATGTCTGATTTTTGCACTGGAGTAAATGTAGCATTTCCATGCATGAGAATGCAATGAGAAGTAAATGGAAGTAATGCACTGGAAGTAAATGTAGCATTTCCATGCATGAGAATGCAATGAGAATCAATACTCTTTAGAGCATTGTGGAAGTAGAGGCAGCCCTTGACTTCTCCAGGTAGAGGACTGAGTCGCCATAAAAATGAACACTCTTCCTGTCAGGTATAAGCCCTCCAGATTTGTTTGTGTGAATGTTTAACCTGAAACACAAGCATTTTGCTTTGATAAATGAAATAAGTTTTTTAAAATGCTCATATTAGGATTTTACTTAGTAAATAAGTGTAGCTTGGGATTGAGAATTTTATAGGACTCAGTAATCTAGCTGATATATTCATGTTAATTGAAAATTTAAAGTTCTAGTCTCAAGCATATTTACAAACCATATACACTGATGAATGAGGGAAATATTAACTAACTCGAGTTTAAGAATTCAGCCCAGATTCTTTTCTGAAGTAGAATCTTTGAACATCAGTCTGTGAACTTTTTATTCATTTTTTATTTTTTTTATTTTTTGTGTGTGTGTTTTAAAATTTTTTTTTAAGAAAAAATAATCTAGGTGCTAATGCTGGCATATAATTAGCAGTACAGAAGCAGTATAAATATGTTATTTTGAATAACCCAAATATGACAGAACAAAATATATAATTTAATATATAATTTATATTTAGTTTTTTATTATGTATGTTTTTAGCAAAATGACAATGATTTTCCTTCCTTAAACTTTGTAACCTGTCTCTCCTATTCTTGGAGAACAAATACTGAATGACATCTCCTATATTTCTGGTTTGGTATCTATTATTTTTACTGATATTGTTAAATTACCTAAATTTTACCTAAAATTGCTCTTTAGTAAATGGATCATCATTTCTGGTTCTTGGCAAAACCAACTGAAGTTGATAACAGATTTTCTTAATGAAGTCATTAATGCAAATTGCATACTAGGGGATTTCCAATAAATTCATTAATAGAGAAACTACTTATTTTAAATGGCTAAAAATTTTATACATCATTAAAATTGCCTTATGTACCTTTGGATTTTGGAATTGCCTCAGATGTAATTGAGGAAACGCTGTTATGATTGGCTTATATTCAATAAATTTATTCTAGGGCAAGCCAAATATAAAATTGGGTAAAAGTAGGAAAGAAATTAACTGCTGATAGTTTTTCTCTGTGTGCAAATTTTAAAAAGCTTAACCCTCTGCAGTTGCTTGCACATCTCAGGGGCCAACTCTGCAAGCACACAGATGACTGTACTGGGTTGTCTGACTCCTAAGGAGGAGCAGAGAGCTTGTAGGGCTGCAAATCCACAGCAGGGGGCTCAGAGCGACACTCTTGATTAATTGTAGATCATCTGCAGCTTAAACTAGTCAAATATTCTTCCAATCAAATATTCTTCAAAAACACTAACCATTAGACACTAACAACGAATTTATCCAATCTTTGTCTTTTTCTATCTTGTCTTCCAAGATAATTCTTAACAACAAAAATTTTTACCCCATTGTGGTATTTTAAAAAACTTATTTAAAAAAAAATTATATTTATTTGAGAGAGTGAGCACATGAGGGAGGATGGGGGTTGGGAGGGAAGGGGAAGGCAGAGAGAGTGGAAGAAGCAGACTCTCTGCAGAGAAGGGACTCCCCCGCCCCCCCCCCCCGCCCAACTCAGGGCTTGATCCCAGGACTGTGGGATCATGACCTGAGCCAAAGGCAGCAAGGTGGCCACTTAATCAACTTAGCCACCCAGGCACCTCCTGACCCCCACCACCATTTGTGGTATTTAGAGAGACAGGTATGGCAAATTAGCACACTCTTTTCACAAAGCAATATGTGGCAAGGTGGCAATATAAAAATAATCATACTCTTCTACTAGCTATTATTTCTGAGAAATTTCCTTAAACAATCAGATGGAACAAGACAGCAACATACATGAAGATATTTATATCAATGGTATTAATTAGTTTGAAAAATTTAATTAACCTGAATTATCTTTTATAAAGCAGATAGACTTTGTAAATAATAACACATCAATATCATCATCATCATCATTATCCTCATTGTTTTCCATCCACTTTAAAGTGATGATAAAAACTATTTAGAAATAATGAAAAATGTTTGTGGCATAATTTAATTAGAACAAAGCATAAGGCGAATTGTATTCATTTATTCTTTTATTTCAGCAAATATTTACTACATGTGTAATTTGTGGCTAGTTATTGCAAACAAGGAAAAAAACAGTGGGCAAAGTTATAAAATCCTTGAATTTATGGACCTTTCAGTCTTCATTTCTTAGTAGGATATGTATGAGAAACAAGTAGTGACTTTATGAGGTAATTACAGTAGTACTGAGCAGTACTAGGGAAAGTGATGGGGTGTTCAGAGCAGTGTTGCATGAGGATCTAAGTCAGCCTTGGAGTAGACAAGGTGTTTGTAGGATGAATGTTAAACTGAGAATGAATAGGAAGTAGCTAGATGATGGACTGGAGAGACTACGCCAGACAGAAGAAGAGTCATGGGCTAAGGCCCAGTGGCAGTGATAATTTCAGGAACTCTGGGGACTGGAAGAAGGTCAGTGTAACGGTATGATAGAGAGCAAGGGAAGGGTGTACAGCCTGACAGTGAAGGTAGATCAAGTAAGGTCTTTTAGACAAAATGTAAGGAGTTGGGTATCTAAATATCAGGAAGCAATTAAAGTACTCGAAGTAAGTATATGCATTATAATTGCACTAATATGAAAATAAGTGCAATATATATATGGTCAAGGAGTTGAAATTAATATTAGCAATGACTCTTAAGGTGCAATTCTGGGAAATCTCTTTTAAAAGAGAAAATTAAAGTGTAATATTGATGCCGCTTCAACTCTTCAATTATAACTACATTTGATTGAGAAAACCCAGTCTTCTGAACACATATGAAGTATTTTTAAAGTTAAAGTTAATTAATTCCATCATTTAGGACATTAAACATTACGAGAAATTCCAACAAATAACACGTTTTACAACATAAGCCCTAAACCTTATAGTCTATTTCCTCAGTTTTAATAAAGCTTTTATCCAAAAATTATATATTTTATAACTATGTTATTTTATAGGAAAAAGTATGCTCATGAAAAATTTGAAAAGTCTAAAGGAACCTTAAAATCAAACCCTTGTCTATAGATAGTACTTATAGGACCCAGTTGAGGAGGGTAAGGGTTATACTGGCCTACTATGAATTTGAGATATGCAGGCTTTCTATATTGAGACTGTTGTTCTTTTCTAAGTCCACATCCTCTTTAAAGTTTAAAGATGATAAATTTATTTCTGATGGCTTTCAAATGCATTTTTACTTCATTTTAAAATATAAACAGAACACTTTGCTTTAAGAAATACTAATTTATTCTATAAATGTGATAAAACGTCAAAGTAACTGTTACACTTTCTTTTCAAAGATTTATTTATTTTAGAAAGAGAGAGAGAGTGTGCATCAGTGGGAGAGGGGAGCAGAGAGAGAGAGAATCTCAAGCAAACTCCTTGTTGAGCATATAGTCTGACCTCGGGCTCAATCATATGACCCTGAGATCATGAGCTGATTCGAAATCAAGAGTCGGATGCTTAACTGACTGAGCCATCCAGGCTTCTTGAAACTGTTATAGTTTTTAAACCATAAAAAGTTTCTGACATTTTAGGGAGACTAATTTTCTATATTTATATTTGAAAAGCAGTAATATTGCCACTTTGCATAAGAAACTTTATTACACAGGTAATAAAAGTATAAATGTATCAGTAAACTAACCAGAAGTTAATGGCATTAGGACTGAAGAAAAATGAAAAAGAAATTTTTATAGTCTATGAAACATTGTCTGGATTCTATAATCATATAAGAAAGGTTGCTATTGTAGCTCTGCAAATAAATTCAAACCTCACTCTCCTCAGGGATTTGCAAAATGATTCAGTGTTAGTTTGTATATGTAACACAAGACTATAGAACAAGAATTTGGCTCTTTACATTTAAAGTTTATAAAGTTGGATTTCATTGCTAGATTTTTCACAAAGGTAAAAAATACTTCTAACAATTTTCTGTTTAATTATTTTAGAAAAGGGATTTTAGAAATTCTTTAAAACAAAAGAACTAAAGATTACTCTTCCTTATATGTATGTATTTAACTCCCTTTAAGATTAGTGGGAGTTACACATACACATTAAGGAAAGTCTATAACCTAAGCCTCAATTTTAAACATTTTCTAAAAGCACTTCTTGAAAGCTTAACTAGAGTGGCTACATGTTCTTCGCCCACATTTATGCGCAAACACTTCCAAGGGGACTGCACTTATTTTAAAAACCTAAAATCACAGAAGCATGTTATATTAACCAAGTTTATAAAAGACAATCACAAACGGAATGCAAAATATCTTTTCAATCTTTCTGTAATCACTTCTGAATGGGAAAGAGAGCCACCTGGGGCTGAAAATATATTACCAGTCATTTTAATAATGCAATTATTTGAAAAATATAACCATTGGAAAACGCCACTGACACAAAATATCAAATATACATGCACATGTATATACTGTGAATTCTATACTATGGAATTCACACTTTTAAGCATACAATAGGTAAATATTCTCTAAATACAATGGAAGAAATGAGGACTGCTGTGCATATATCATCTACAGATTATTCATGCATGGAAAATCTCATAATCAGGGGTAATATTCAAGTGAGCTTTGGGATTATGGCAACATTTAGTTCTCTAGCTAAAATCTCGATCACCTGGAAAGGATAAATGACATTTCAAGATGCCCTAAGTGGTGGTATGTAATCCTTTCTCTTTCCTCTTCGTTCCTAACTTCCAGCATTTATTGTTGCTGTTGTTACATTTAATTCTATAGATGTACTGAATGTCCTTGCAGAGGCTATCTTTCTAAAGAAATAGTTGAAAATGCCATGAACATCTTGGGAAAGATCAGCAGTGACAGAGAGAGCACTATCTTCCTCCTCATGCACGTTTGAAGGGAAGACTATAATTGGTTGGTTAGCCAACCAATTTATTTAACATCTATTAATTAAACACTTACCATTTAACATCTATTAATTAAATTCCTACTGTGCTAACTACTGAAGGCAATACAAAAAATTTGCTTTTATTACATGGTTTCTGCTATATACTATTTATTTGCAGCAAATAATATACATGAAATAAAAAACAAGGGTTAAGCTGGGTCATAAAGATGATAAAAGCAACAAAAGTTTGAGATTAGGAAAATGTTTGTAGGCTGTAGTTAGCCATAAAAGAATTCACGACTAGATGGGTGTCCCCAAATAAGAGGAAACAGAATGGATCATGGTGTAAGAAAGGAATGAACATGGCATTTGTGAGTGACAATAAAGCAATCAGTCCTTTTGAAACAGCATATGTTAGGGAGCATCACATGGTGGGACATAATGAGAAAAGTAAGAACAGAAATGGTTATGAAGACTTTTCAAATGCAGAGGTATTTGGGAGGAAATAGGAAGCAATAGAAATGCATTATATTGTGTTTTATAGTCATGTAAGAGTAAATGAAAAAATATTATTGAATAGGGTGAGGTTGAAACTAAAGTAAGACTCTGACCCTAATGGAACTAATGGTAGTTTCCAAAGGTATGGAAAATGTATAGCCTTGATTGGCAGCTAACCTTTACCTTCTTTTTACCTAGTCTTTACCTTCTAATTAGGTATCATGAAGGAAAATAAACTATTATTTAAATTTTAATTTAGATTCACAAACATGATGAAATAAAGCTATAAGAGTTTTCAGAAGAAATTTCAGGAAAGAATTCTTAAAGATAATTATTCTAAAGCGATTTAAGCAATATTGGCATAGAAGTAATATTGCCACAAATCTGGCTATTTTGTAATATTTGCTTTGCTGCCTGAGTTGATTCTTAGTCACAAGTACTCAAGAACAAGTTGTTCTTTTGGCTATTTTTTTCATGTAAAAATTTATACTAGAGAATGGAAACTCTTTACTTATTTTTTTTTTTTTATTTTTTTAAAGATTTTTTTTTTATTTATTTGACAGAGAGAAATCACAAGTAGATGGAGAGGCAGGCAGAGAGAGAGGGGGAAGCAGGCTCCCTGCTGAGCAGAGAGCCCGACGCGGGACTCGATCCCAGGACCCTGAGATCATGACCTGAGCCGAAGGCAGCGGCCCAACCCACTGAGCCACCCAGGCGCCCGAATGGAAACTCTTTAGATAAAATGGAATAAATATTGCAGAACAAAAATATAAAGTGGAGGGGTGTCTAGATGGCTCAGTTTGCTAAATGTCTGGCTCTTGACATCAGCTCAGGTCATGATCTCAGGGCCGTGAGATCAAACCCTGTGTTGGGCTCTGCACATAGAGGGGACTCTGCTTGAGATTCTCCCTCTGGCCCTCTCCACCTGGCATGCTCTTTCTCTCTTTCTCTCAAATAAATGAATAAATCGCTAATAAAAAATATAAAACTGGAAAAGGGAAATCAAAACTAAAACTAAGGGCACAGCATGAAAGCCAGGAGAGCAATGGAAGTTTTACTTCAATTTGGAGGCTCTGAATACTGTGAAGAGGTAAAGAAAGCAAAAGGATACAGCAGGAAAAGTACTGAACTAGAGAAGAAATTGAGTTTAACTTGGTCTGGTATCCAAATAATTGGGTGAACAGAGATGAAGCAACTCTTCAGCCGTAAACTTAAGAAACATAAACTAGTTGTTTTCTAACTGTCCTCTTTTCATTAAGATCTATCCATGATCACCACAAGAAACAGAAATGTGTATATATTAGTTCAGATGTTTAAGTCAAGCAGAGAAAGACAACTATCATATGATCTCCCTGATATGAGGAAGTGGTGATGCAACATGGGGGCTTAAGTGGGTACGAGAAGAATCAATGAAACAAGATGGGATTGGGAGGGAGACAAACCATAAGTGACTCTTAATCTCACAAAACAAATTGAAGGTTGCTGGGGGGGGGGGGTTTGGGGGAAGGGGGGGGGATTATGGACATTGGGGAGGGTATGTGCTTTGGTGAGTGCTGTGAAGTGTGTAAACCTGGTGATTCACAGACCTGTACCCCTGGGGATAAAAATATATGTTTATAAAAAATAAAAAATTATTAAAAAAAAAACCCAAAAAGCAAAACAAAACAAAACCCAAGGAAGTAATAGAGGTATGAAAAGCTTCAGCAGACTCATCACTGAATCTCATGAGAAAATGAAATATCACTCCTTCACCATTCAAGATACAACAGGAACTGTGGTAGTCCAAGCATGCTATCGACTTTCGAACATACTAGTGGGATGCTAAGTGTGCAAATTAGATTCTCACTATCTGCTCTGTGCCTGCCTGTTCTTCCTCTGAGTCTGATACTTTTTTTTTAAATAGCTGGGGAACTCTCCTAATTATGTCTTCTACTCTCTTTATGGGTTTAGTCTCCTCATTTTTATTTATTTTTGTTTTCAGTAATACTTCCTACTGTGCCTTCCCCTTTTTCTGGCCCCTTAGATAGTTTCCTTTTGTTTTGGTCTTCCTTGTTTTCAAAATCAAAAGAAGAGCTGGATGGGTCATGGGGACTTACTATAAAGTACACCTGTTGGATTCTGATATAATTCACAGATCAGTGGGTCAGCTTATAGGTATCAATTCTTACTATGGCCAGTGTGGAGAGGCCATGTGCTATAGAGCATGATTAACAAAATGTATAAACTTTTCAACAGAGACATTTGATAATTTCATGCAACATGAGGTTTATAAGAAAGTGCAGTTATAACAAGAGCATCATATGACCTGTCTAATATGAGTCCCTTTGATTTTATTCAAAATGAAATGATTGTGTTTTAGACATTCATTAGTTTTAGACATTACATTAAATACTTCAAGTATATTATTTGTCATTTTCATGGTTATTTTATTTATGCCATATTAGAAATATAGAAATGGTTTCAGATTGGCTCTTTTAGGTGCCGAAGGCAAAAGAGCCGTTGTTAGACAAAGCTAAGATTAGAGCACCTATCTCTCTGACCCTCATGACCTACTTTTCCACTTCTCTCTCCTTCCCACCCGCTTCTGTCTTCCCCTTCCTTTATCATGGTTTTAAAGACACTAGTAGAAGTTATGATGTTTATTATCTATCCTAAGGAAATATTGTGATATTTGGTGACAAGAAAGCTAGTAAGATTGATGAAGGTAGTTGGGAATAAGCAGAGTTTATAAATCATCTGTGAGCCCACTCCAGGAGATAGCAGAAAACCTCCCAGAATTCATCCATTTTACTGCTTGCTAACACTCCTGTTTTATGGAGAAAATGATACAACCAGAAAAAATCAGAAATGTCCATGGAAACAATCTTAAAGATTTGGGGAATAGGTGACATTCAGTAATATTTTGTAGATACCAGTAGACAAAGGAAAATAAGATATAAATTTAGCATGGATCCGCCAAATTTCAAAGACATTTGAAAACAAGCTAGTTGATAAATTTACCCAAAAAATATAAGCAAAGGAGAAAAGGCTGAGAATGCCAAAATAGAGAGAACCATATTTAATGAATAAGGAAGAGCTGCCATAGATTAAGAATAAGGTGATTCAGGACACCTGGGTGGTTCAATGGGTTGAGCTTCTGCCTTCGGCTCAGGTCATGATCTCAGGGTCCTGGGATCAAGTCCTACATCAGGTCTGCTCAATGGAGAGCCTGCTTCCCCCTCTCTCTCTGCCTGCCTCTCTGCCTACTTGTGATTTCTCTCTCTGTGTTTCAAATAAATAAATAAAATCTTAAAAAAAAAACAATAAAGTGATTCAGGAGTGGGAAAAGTAGAAGCATATTTTCAGAAACAACCATTAATCAGTTAGGTCAAATACTTCAAATCTGGGGTAAAACTAAGTTTGTTTTAATGAGACAAATATAACTTGCATTTAAATATTTTTTTTTAAAACAAAAGTAAAGTAGACTAGAAGAAATTTACTTTTTTAGTTTGTGTGGAAATAAAATGCTAAAATTTCAATTGATTATAAAAAGCATAAACCCTTGTTTTAAAAAAGTGTAAATAAAACTCTAGCTAGTATTAATTAATTCAGGTCACTATAGATAATAGTCCTGATATTCTCAATGATGATCAAAGTCACTTTAGAATAATTTATATGAAGTCTATTATTTCAAAAGGGAATGTAAACGAGATGTCAAAATTTCAGGATAGAATGACATTAGAAGGGAAATTAAAGAAATGAAGGACGTTTACTGAGGGAATGAAGACATACTAAGTGATACGATGAAAGGAGAGAGCTAAGGTTTTCTAACATGACATTTATTCAGTAATTATTTACCAAGTACCTACTGTGTGGACATGACAGCCAAAATTTATCCTCAAGGATCTCAGAGTGATTTATTAAATAAACACTTTAACAATGGCAAAAAAAAAAAAAAAAAAGTAATGTAGCAATATATATTATCAAAGACAACAGGGTAATGCGAAAATGGGAGCCTAGAGCATATGGTTACATTGATACTGTACTTAAAGCAGACCTTTCAGAGGAGGTAATCTTTTGGATAACACTAAAATAATGAGGAGGTACTATATTAGTTTCCTAGGGGCTGCCATAATAAAGGACCCAAGACTGGATGGCTTAAACAACAGAATTGTATTTCCTCACTATTCTAGAAGCTTGAAGTCCAAGATTAAGGTGTGGGCAGGGTTGGTTTCTTCTGAGGCCTCCCTTTTGGGCTTGTAGATGACTATCATGGTCTTCCTTCCATATGCGTTCGTGCCAAATTTTCTATTCTTATAAGGACACCAGTTATAATGGAGAAAGCCTATCCCAATGGTCTAATATAACTGTAATTATCCCTTTAAGGGCCTGATTTCCAAATACAGTCACCTTCTGTGGTACCAAGATGAGAGCTTCAACATAGGAATTTCAGAAGGGCACACTTCAGTCCATAACAGTAGCCATATGAAGAGCTGGGAAATGATATTCCAAGCAATGAGAACATCTCTGAGAAAGGAATATGTTTAACATGTCAAAGGAAGAGCAAGAAGGATGTTGAGACCAAAGCATAGCAGGAAGAATGGCAGGTCATGAGATTGAATTGGTAGCCAGAGATCCAGTCACACAGGGGTGAAGAGGAGATAGCGTTTCACTTTATTTAGAGTGGGAAGCAAGCATAGGGGTTAGAAGACAAACATAATTTGAATTATGCATTAAAGGGCCCTCTGGCTTCTCTGTGGATGGTGGAGTATGGGCAATACAATGAGCAAGGAGATTTTTTAGAAACCTGCTACCCTAACTAGCCCAGACAAAAGAAGATGCTGTCATAGACTAAGAAGCAGTGAACTTCCTGAAACGTGGTCATCTTAGGATTTAAAAAAAAAATCGTTGAATCGGAGGATAGATTAAATGTCGGCCGGGAAGGAAATAGAGGAATTAAAAGTTGTCATTCAGTTTTGCCTCAGCTTTTAATTGAGACATTTTGGATTACTGTAGGTTACAGTTTTCACATGAATCCTCATTAAGAAAACTGTATAAACACTGATTTAATACATTTAGGAAAAATTTTCAACTGGAATTGTCTAACAATACAGTGGGTTGTCTTATGAGAAAACATTGTATCTGTCACTTGAATTGAACAACTTGAGCGAGGTGGTAAATTAGAAAAAAGCTAATTCTTTCTGATTCTAAAACAGAGAAGTCTTTCAAGGAATAATATTAGCAATGACTTACAGACTTGTGGATATAAATAGTTATTGTGATTTAATTATCATAAACTACCAATGTTTTGGGGAAAAAATGCCAATGGATAAATATCATCGAGGCAACTGAGTGTCAGAAGTTTGAAATTTTAATTTCTAAAATATATCATGGAAACAGTTTCAATTAAATCATTATGAAATCAATTTATATTTTCTATTACTGTAAGAAAAGTAAGCTTATTTATCAAAGTAATATAAAAGGTATATTATTGAGAACTCAGAGGCTCTATATATCATAATCTTACTTTAATCATTACTAAAAATTTGTGCTATGCTGTACATCTGGCACCATTAACTAATGAAGTTGGCTGAGATAATCGGGTTTCACTGTGACTCCAGAGTGGAATGTTCAAGTTCTGTCAACACCTGCAACTCAAGACTGATGGCACTGCTTGGGGCAACCATCATAAAATTGTGTATTATGACCACAGTGGAGTCTCTTTATCAAGCAGAATAGAAATACAGGATATTCTACAAACAACATCAGAGAGTATTTAAACAGTTTGTCTGTCTCTGGGGCATAAAAACAGAAACAAAAACGCAATCTTTGACTGTCTTTTCGGCTTGCATTCTATTTGGCTCAATGAAAGGTCCCTGTGAAACAACCCTGGTTACCTAGTGTGACAACAAACTTAATAATGCACCTTTGTATTGGATTTTCCTCCTCTGTCTTGTTCTTTCTAGTTCTTCTGTCCTGTTCCTTTGGATCAATTCTTAAGTTAATGGCCCACAAACACTTGCTTTTCAGTGGTAGTGTGTGGAGAGATGAAAATTCAGGCTAAGGGTTATTGTACTGGAACTGACTGTAGAAAACAACCCTCAGAATGGGATTCTGGAACAGAATTACTCACCAGCCAGGCAGCAATGTGGATCCCACTGCTGATGATAAGTGAAGTGGTAGTAAGACTTTCAACAATAGCATCCCATTTATTAAAAAATCAAAGGATAGATAGGGATAGAGTATAGTGGCAGCATGACACATATGTAGACAAGTTAGACAGGATTTATTATATGAAATTGGAAAACTACTCTTGGCTATGCTCCCCAAAAGGCCTAAAGAAAAGTCTTTCATCGTAATAATAAGGAAAGTGTAGATAAGGAGAATCAAGCATCATTGAGTAGCTCAAGATGTCTGGTTTCTAAAAGCCAGGGTTAAGAATATTTTTCCCTAGTACCAATGGGATTAATAGGATATCAGAATGGCAATGATCATATGGTACTACTTATCACAGATAAGGTGGACTTCATCACTTTAATGGACATCATTGTCAGAATGGCAATCAAAGTGCCTTGAACTATAAGAATCTATGGTGATTGTAGATCAGTCATAATGATCCTAGTGGTGAGAGAGACGAACAGCTGTCTAGAGTGATTTTTGAATTATATAAACTGGCAACAGGGGACAGCTATCAAAATGGAAGTCTGTAATTCTTCACCAGTGTCTAGATCTAACAAGTTCATGTAAGTAGAACCTATTGAATAAAGGAAAGGCTGCAAAGCTATCACCAGTATGTACGGTCAATATTTTCCCAGTTACTTCCCAAAGAGTTCTAGTGCCATTTCCTAACGTAGCTATGCTGAGGAAAATGCATAGATCTTTAAAGGTTTTAAAAGTCATGTTTGGGGCACCTGGGTGGCTCAGTTGGTTAAGCGACTGCCTTCAGCTCAGGTCATGAACTTGGAGTTCTGGGATTAAGTGCCACATCAGGCTCCCAGCTCCATGGGGAGTCTGCGTCTCCCTCTGACCTTCTTCTCGCTCATGTTGTCTCTCACTGTCTCTCTTAAACAAATAAAAAAAATCTTAAAAAAAAAAAAAAAAGAAAAGTCATGTTTGCATAGACATGATTTCTGAGAAGTTGCCAATGGCCTTTCGTCTTGTTAGAGATCCTGCAAGGAAGGAGACTAGAATATAATAGATGAGAAAGTCTGGGAAGGTGACACCAGAGTAGGCACAGAGTCCATTGATCATTTTCATTAAGCATTCCTGTAATAATGTGAATGTGTTAGGATGGGAAAATTATGTTCTATGGAAATACCAAAAAAGCAATGTCATTTGAATAATATCACTATAGTAATATTGTTTCTATCTGTCTGTATCTACTGATTCTGATTGCTCAAAAGGATTTTGAGTGTGTTTTACATTTTATCATGCAAATAATCAGTACAAGCCCTACTTCACCAATTCAGACTTTCAACTAAATACATGCTATCTTTACAGTACCTGGGTGGTGTAGTTGGTTAATCATATCTTGGTTTTGGCTCAGGTCATGACCTCAGGGTGGTGAGATTAAACCCCATGTCAGCCTCCATGCTCAGGGAGTCACTTAAGATTTTCTCTCCCTCTCCCTCTCCCCTTCCCCACCTTGCTCTCTAAAATAAATACATAAATCTTAAAAAAATAAAAAAATACATATATGTTATCTTAATAGAAAAAGAAGCAGGTAAGGGATAATCAACTACATATTTATAACAAAATGAAATTATTTATTAAAAGTAGGTCACATTTTAGGACGCCTGGGTGGCTCAGTTGGTTGGACGACTGCCTTCGGCTCAGGTCATGATCCTGGAGTCCCGGGATCGAGTCCCGCATCGGGCTCCCAGCTCCATGGGGAGTCTGCTTCTCTCTCTGACCTTCTCCTCGTTAATGCTCTCTCTCACTGTCTCTCTCTCAAGTAAATAAATAAAATCTTTTAAAAAATAAATAAATAAATAAAAGTAGGTCACATTTTAAACTTTGTATATATGAACAATTGATCCTATTTAATTAATGGAGCCATCTATAGCTTTGGAACAGAATTCCCCTCAAGGGTTATACAAATAATTAATTTTCATAATATCTTAACAATTGTGATTTTAACATCGTGTTTAAAAACAAATGAATAATGCATTGGGGCATGCAAGACACTAATATAAATATGTCCTTTTTAAATTCTTTGTTGCTTAGTTTTATTGAAATTGCTCAGAAACAATTTAAAAATTGGCAAAATAGCTACAGTTTTAAAGCTATAGTTGCTATTATAATTATAAAATGCTGATTCCATGTCATTGTTCACAGTTATTAGAAAATCAATACGTGTTTCCCAAAAGGAAATATAATTGTTGTAATAATTTGAAAACTCAAGTTTGTAAGTTATAAATAGTGAAGACTTAATTAAATGCATTTATTTTTTAAATGAATGTTTTTTTATTAGCAAAAATACACATTTTACTGTTTTTTTCATGCAAAAATAATGAAATATTCAGGGATTTAATCAGGAACTTATAGGAACATCATCACTTTCTTTTTGTTTTTGCCATTTATTTTCTTTTCACATCCTAACTAAAATGGTAAGTTTAATAAACTTTTGTCATTGTTATTATTTCTATCTTCTATAATTTTTATGTGGTACCTTTACGTTTTTCTTATGCTGTTTTTTCCAATTACAGCTGTGCAAGAAATTATTATAATTGAAGTGTTTAAAATTTATGCAGCACTTTTTTGTCTTATTTGAGTTATAACTAATTAAATAAGTAATTAATCCATAACATCTCTAAAGCAATGTGTAAGCATTTCATCTGAGTTAATTACATAAATTAAGAAAGTAAACAATATACTACAGAAACACAAACACTGCAAGATTATCTAGTCAGATGGAAGTGGTTCCATTAAGCTGGCAATTAATCTGCTAGGAGATGCTATAAAGTGTGTAAAAGGGGAATAAACAAAACAATAAAGGGGAAAATACTTGAAAGTTCCTTTAGAGTGTTTCTGTGTGTGTGTGCACAAATTTGTACAAAATGATAGTACTCTTATTGGCAAATAGTTTTCTTCATTATAGTTGTAACATTAGAACAATTAATATATGTCCAATTATTTAAAAAGTAACTGGTCACCCAATGCTTCAATCCTGAGCAGGACATATGTAATCCCATTCTGAAAAGATACATACAATAACATATGGTATCTATTGTCCTTAGCACTCTCTAAATACTGCTGTATGTAACTGAATTTTGATAATATTTAATAATGACAAAACCCTGATTTTCCAGCACTGATGTCTTAAAGTACCTGAATCAATGGCAAAATACCTTGACATGATCTTGTAATGTTCAAAAAGGAATGAAACAATTATTTCAACTAGACTATATTCTATGTTATCCCTTTGTCAGGAGGAAAGCATGCTAACTATCTGTGTAATTTTCAGATAAAACCAGACATAATATAGCATTAAAAGTTGTATATCTTGTGTCAACACAAATACATTTTATTTCTTACCTATTTTAAGCTCACTGCATGACAAAAGTGAGATTCATAATGATTTGATAGCTTTATGAAAATATATTTTGGAGAAACACACTCAGTAAGATCTCACTGCTGTTAGTTATATCTAAGTAAGTCAGTATTGTGATATGCTTATGTCATTCATTCTACATATACTCAATGACAACATCTCTCTATGCTAACTACATTATATGTGCCAAATAAAGGCAAAGTATGGGCCCTCATACTTTATACATACTAAAGGCAAAATATGGGCCCTATTTGTTAAATTATATTCTCTTTGTTATCTTATTAAATATTTGAGCCATGTAAGAAATTTTTGAAATATATTGATCAGTTTATTTAAAAATGAAGTGGAAGGGTTAGTACCCCAAGCCTATAAAAAACTTATCAAACACCCAAAAAACAAATAATCAAGAAATGAGCAGAAGACATGAATGGATATTTTCCCAAAGAAGACATACGGATGGTTAATAGACCCATGAAAAGATGCTCAACATCACTCATCATCAGGGAAATACAAATAAAAACTACAATGAGATATCACCTCACACCTGTCAGAATGGCTAAAATTAACAACAGGAGAAAACAGATGTTGGCAAGGATGCAGAGAAAGGGGACCTTGCACTGCTGGTGGGAATGCAAACTGGTGCAGTCACTCTGGAAAACAGTATGAAGGTTCGTCAAAAAGTTAACAGTAAGAGGGTTCCTCAAAAAGTTAAAAATAGAAAGATCCTATGACCCCCAAATTGCACTATTAGGTTTTATGCAAAAGGTGCAAAAATACTGGTTTGAAGTGGCACATGAACCCCAATGTTCAGATAAAGACAGATAAAGAAGTCATGGTATCTATACACAATGGAATATTACTCAGCCATAAAAAGAAAGAAATCTTGCCATTTACAAGAACATGGGTGGATGCTAAGTGAAATAGTTCAGTCAGAGGAAGACAAATACCATATGATTTCACTCATATGAGGAATTTAAGAAACAAGACAGTTGAACATAGGGGATGCAGAGAAAAAAGAAAGGGAAGCAAACCATAACAGACTCTTACCTATAGAAGACAAACTGAGGATTGATGGAGGGAGGTAGGTGTGGGATGGGTTGAATGGGTGATGCGTATTAAAGGAGGCACTGGGTGTTGTGATGAATCACTAAATTCTTCTCCTGAAACCAATATTACCCTACATATTAACTAACTAGAATTTGAATAAAAACTTGAAATAAAAAAAATGCAGAGGAAGGATAGTTGAGTTAAAGTCCCTGCATAGGTGCATTTTACTTATTTGATACAATAATGAAGGGAGATAAAATGAAAGAAAAGTCTATTATTATCCTTAAATTCCAACTTTGAATCCCTCCCAAACTTATTTTCTGTAACCCCACAGATAGAAGGCCAGAACCACAGTAAAATTACCCAAAAGAAACTGAGTGTAAGCCTTTTTCCAGGTCTCAGAGATCTGATAGTCATTAAAGAATTATTCAAGAATCATTTTGACTATACATTTGTTGCATTATGAGCTGATTTAAAAATATAACCTCTGAATTACATGTAATCTCACTGCATTATTGTGTATCTCCTGTTCTCAAAAACAGATTTGTATTTTCTACATCTCATTAGTCTATGATGTAAACCTAAATTCAACCATGAAATATAAAATATCAATAGTGATTATTCACTAGTATTTTCACTGCTAAAATTTCAAGTGCTGTGCTAAGGGCAGAAAAGATCAAGAAGATACAGAATAATGGAAAAGCTACAGGAACACTATAATTTTTTTTTTACAAGATTTTATTTATTTGACAGAGAGAGATCACAAGTAGATGGAAAGGCAGGCAGAGAGAGAGAGAGAGAGAAAAACAGACTCCCTGCTGAGCAGAGAGCCAGATGCGGGACTCAATCCCAGGACCCTGAGATCATGACCTGAGCTGAAGACAGCCGCTTAACCCACTAAGCTACCCAGGCGCCCAGGAACACTATAATTTAATGAAAAATATATTTCACATTCTAGAAATTTTGATAGAAGTAAAAGTAATAAATGTGAAGTATAATGAGTTTTTAAAAGTAATTTCTTATCTCAGGAAGCAACATAATCATTAAGAAATACAGAAATTATTATTCTTTATAAGCACACAAAACAATCCTAATATGTAGGAGGAGTTCTAAGGGCCAGTGGAACAGATGTGGCATAAAATCTGGGCTGTGTATTACTTTATTCACTACTTTTTGAAAATAAGACCTTTGTGGTCTTATAAGCAGATACACTACTCAGAAAGCTGGAAGAGGTTACTTTAGGCAGCAGGATAGAATTTTTGGAAGACTTATGGTTTCTATCTGGCATAGAGACAGGGTCATATAGCAAATTTGGAATATTCCCTTTAGTGCTATGTTTTTATCAGACATGGAGAAGACATAATACCAAACGAAAATTCCCTTTAAACATGACAACATTATCCCTTGGGACCATTTTTTTTTTTTTTTTTAGTTTTTGGGAAAATTTGTATTCTCTCTAAAAACTGGGAAAAAGATTATGTCCATATTTTATATACTTGAAGAGATTTCTACAAAAGGGAATACAGATGTAAATAGAATGACAAATGAACTTAACACCGCCCCCTCGCCCCCAACTCCCTGTTTGTATATGACAATTGTTCTTACTGGGAATGTGGACTGAATTCTAACTAAAACTCATAAACTGCCTTACTTGGAAGAATGAAGGCTGGCTGGGTATGTATGTATGAGAAGCATTGTAGGAACAAGATATTGGAGGACAAATCTGAATCTCATTGGCATCTCTAGAACACACATCAGATATTGGAGACCATACCAAAGAGGATGACTCTTACGTAGACTAGATATAATAGACAATGGCTCCTATCGAAGGATAAACAACACTTTGTCTGTGGTAGTTCTAGGTTGTCACATCTTACCCAGGGAAGAATTTTAGGGCAAAAAGCAAAGGCTCCCTGTTTATAGTTTATAGTGCTTTGGGGTCTCATTCATTTTTACATTGCTGCGTCTATGAACCGATGGGGTTCAACCAATGAAGAAAGCCTTCTCACTTCTTCTAAACCCATATAATGTGTTATGGAACAGCTCAATAGATGAGATTACTTAATAATAAACAAGGATAAAGATAAAGGACAGAAAAGAAGAAGCAAACAAGGTAAAATTACTAGACATGGAACAATAAAGGGACTACCCAGTGGAAGAACAGATTGTTTCCTATGGAATAGAATTATTCCAAGGGATAAGAAGGCATTTTACACAACAGCTGTTTTTGAAAATATGATCGGAAAGGACATTACACCAAGAGATTTACACTACATTTCAAGCGATGAACTAGAATCTTGACATAGGAAAGACTTCATAGGGACAGAAAAAAGAATGTTAAATTAAAATAATAATAATAGTAATAGTTCAAAATAAAGGTGATGCATGACAGTTGCACAGATTTGAAAAGAAGTGGAATGTGTGTCTCAAAACTTCTATTGGAAATTGGAAAAATTATTTAGTCATTCATTCAAAGAGAATAAATTCTGTAAAATAATAGTTGGGAATAAGAACATTAGAAAATAAAGCTAAAAATAGGAAGTTTTAAATAAGACAGAAGAGTAAATCTAATAGTTATGACTATACAGGAATCAGGTAAAATTACCTATGAAAAGACAAAGATTTCCAGATCAGATTACAAAGTAAAACAAGTATATGGCACTTAGAGACAAAGTGGAATAATATGCTTAAAAATGAACCTTATGGGTGCCTGGGTGGCTCAGTGGGTTAAGCCTCTGCCTTTGGGTTTGGTCATGATCCCAGAGTCCTGGGATCGAGCCCCACATCAGGCTCTCTGCTCAGCTCTGTCTGTCAAATAAATAAATAAATAAAATCTTAAAAAAAAAAAAAGAATCTTAAACAAATCTTTTAAAAAAATTTTTATATTCTTATAAAGATTTTTATTTATTTATTTGACAGAGAGAGAGAAAGCACAGGCAGAGGAAGCAGTAGACAGAGGGAGAGGGAGAAGCAGGCTCCCCACTGAGCAAGGAGCCTGATGTGGGGCTTGGATCCCAAGACCCTGGGATCATGACCCCCAGCAGAAGGCAGACACTTAACTGACTGAGCCACACAGGTGCCCCTAAACAAATCTCTTGAAAAATATTTTTTAAATTTATTTATTCAGGAGAGACAGAGAAAGGAAGCAGGGGAGAAGCAGAAAGAGGACAAGCAGAATCCAAGCTGAGCAGAGAGCCTGATGTGGAACTCCATCCCAGGACCCTAATATCATGACCTACGCTGCATACTAGAGTTGGACAGTTAACCCACTGAGCAACCCAGGTGCCCCAACAAATCTTTAAAAAAAAAATTCCCTTATGTAACTCAGTATTAATGCTTAATATTGAATAAAGAATAATTTAAGAAAAAATAAATAAAACAAGGTACCTTACAAGTTTAATAAAGAAAAACATGCATGAGAGATGTAACAAATTATAAAACATTAGGGCAAAACACATAATAGAAAGAAAGTTTAATCAAAACAGGTGTAATGGAGAACTCTAGTCCACAATTTATCAATTCTTGACAGATTAAAAAAGAGTACAGAGAATTTAAATTATATAATTACTAAAGGCCATTTAATATATCTATTAAATTTGGTGAGGTACACACCTAGAAGAAACATTTTTTTTAGAAGCCACAAAATATTTTCAAAAATTGGTCATACTAATTCAATTGCTAAAATAATATATCACAGTTTCTAAAACTGTGATAAAGCTGGATAATAACACAATTTTAAATGATCAAAACAAAACAGAAAATATTGGTAATATACTGTATATATGTATAAGTGTGTATCAATTCATGTATATATGTATATATATAATATCAGTATCTGAAATAGCTCAGATCAAAGAGAATCTCAAAGGTATAATAGCAGATTTCAGAGAGTCTCCAACTTAAAATGGTTCAACTTATGATCTTCGATTTTATGATGGTGCAAAAGCTATTTGCATTCAATAGAAACTATAATTTGGATTTCGAATTTTGGTCTTTTTCCAGGCTAGCAATATGCAGTACAATGCTCTCTCATGATGGTGGGCAGTGGCAGCAAGCCTTGGGTTCCAGTCAGCTACGTAATCATGAGAGTCAACAACCTATGTATTTACAACCACTCTGTACCCATACAACCATTGAGTTTTCTACTTTCAATACAGTATTACATAAATTGCATGAGATATTCAACACTTTATTATAAAATAGGTTTTGTGTTTGATAATTCTGCCCAACTGTAGGCCAATGTGAAGAGATTATGTTCAAGGTAGGTTAGGCTAATTTATGATATTTGGTAGATTAGGTGTCTTAAATGCATTTTTGACTTAGGATATTTTCAATTTATGATGACTTATTGAGACTCAACCCCAATGTAAACTGAAAAAGATCTGTGCTTAGAAATAATGACAAAGACAAGCATACGAAAACATACAGAGCTGTATTGAAAGAGTAAGAATGAAAACTCAACTTAATAAACTTAAGAAGTCCAAACCAACACACTATTTTATTTAAAATATGAACCGGAGTTTCATGCCTCTGCTGCATTTTACAAAGGGAGGAATGTAACCCAACTTTGGAGTGTAAGAAAGGAATGCAAAGAACTTTGAATGTGGTTGGCTGCATATGAAACTAATCAAAAGCAAATGATCATAAGTCTATTCATTTTTTAAAGTTTTTTCATTACTATGGAAACCAGGGGGAGTGGCCTAACATTTCTTTTACTTTGGAACATTAAAATGATCAACTATTTTCTCATACTGTCTTGCTGTTAGGAGTGGCCATTTGAGTTCTGTCTATTGCAATGGGAGCAGAAGTGATACGTGCTAATTCCAGGCTTGGTCCATGAAACTATCTATGGGCTTCCTCAATTCGCTTTTCCCTTCCTCATCTGGATATAAAGTTTGATAAGGACTAAAATAATGACTTGTGCAGCCACAGCATTAAAGGAACTTGGGCCCCTGTGTAAACCTTCTAAGACAACCACTCTGCAGAGTTCCATACCCAATCAAACTCCAAATACCTTCTAATGTTGGGCTAGTACATATTTAGAACTGAATTTATCACAGGTCCTTGGTATACCCTTAAATAACAAACAAGAAACAAAATAATATACTAAACAACACAATACAGATAAAATAATTCCTATTTAGGAATATAGAATTTGACATTTCAAATTAAATACTATTACATTAGATAAGGCGCCAAGTAAAAGAATCATATGCAATGAGCAAAAGGAGTTTGTTTATTCTAGAAGTTTATTTTTAAGATATCTGTAAATGTTTAATTGACAACTCTTTTTTTGTAATAGGCATCTTTAATTAATCAGGTTTATAACTAAGCCCTTTTTCCTCTCAATATCTGCTTCTCCTTCAAATTTTTCTCCTTCCTTGTAGGTTTGTTTCCATTCTATAAATTACTCAAGCAAGAACGGTTTCACTGTAAGACACTCTTAATCTCAGGAAACTGAGGGTTGCTGGAGGGGAGGGGAGGGAAGAGGGAGGGATGGGGTGAATAGGTGATGGACACTGGGAGGGTATGTGCTATGGTGAGTGCTGTGAATTGTGTAGGACTGATGAACCACAGACCTGTACCCCTGAACAAATAATACATTATATGTTAATAAAACAACCAATGTTCATAAATGATGACTAGACATATAGTCTTAAATGACTTCTAAGTCTTCAAAGTAAGATTAAACTATGTTCTACTAAAAAAAAATGATGATGTTATCCTTGACTGTAGTTTTCTCACATCTAGCATCTGTCAATAGATGATGTCAGTTCTACCTGCAAAATTCATCTGGATTCTGACCATTTCTTACAACTTCTCAGTCACCACTCTGTTCCAACATACTCCCATATCTCACCTGTATTACTTTTTATTAACTAGCCCTCATGATTCACTCCTCTTCTCCTGAAGCATGTTCAGTAGTCAGAATAATCTTCTGATTATTCTGGTAAGGTTGTTATTCATCAGTTCAACTGTTCCTTGTCTTATGTCGAATAAAAATAAACATCCTCAATGCCTGCAAGGACCTATGGGATCTGGACCACTACTCCATTCTGTCTCTTGGACTTGTTCCCCCACCTCTTTCCCTTGATATGTGGACTGTAGTAACTGCTCTCAATGCTGTTTCACTAATAGGCCAACTGTGCTCCTTTTATAGGACATTTGAATTCACTTCACTTTCTTGATTATTCTTGTAGCCTGTAGTCACATTTCTTACTCCTCCCTTTATTCATAGCTCTAGTCACCCTGAATAAAATCGCTACATTTGGGGCACCTGGGTGGCTCAGTGGGTTAAGTCACTGCCTTCGGCTCAGGTCATGATCTCAGGGTCCTGGGATCGAGTCCCGCATCGGGCTCTCTGCTCAGCGGGGAGCCTGCTTCCTCTCTCTCTGCCTGCCTCTCCATCTCTGTGATTTCTGTCAAATAAATAAATAAAAAATCTTTAAAAAAAATCGCTACATTTTTCTTTATATTCCTCTTATTCTGGCTTGTTTTTCTCCATAGGAATTATCAGTACCTGACATATTTCCTGCTTACTTAGATGTCTTCACCATTACAGGGTAAGCTACAGGAAGCAAGGGACTTTAGTTTCTTTAGTTGAGTAAATGAATGAGGAGAAAGATAGTTTAAGATTAGCTAATCTATTAACATTTTTTCAAAACAATAGATAAAAGATCAAAGGAAAAAAATCTTATGGGAAGTTAGAAAGCTGGAAAGATATTAGACAGAATTAATATCAGTATTAACAAAGACTCTAAGCTAAGACATCAGAATTCTTCTTTAATATGATAACATCAATCCTTAAAACTAATGTACTAAGGAGTACTGAAACAGAAAAAGAATTTACTTTCAATTTCAGAAACGAGCTAAAAATATCCCACTTTAACACGAAAATTAGTATTTGTCTGAAAGTTATATAACCAATGCAATATGGGTTAAGAACATAAATAAGACACAACTCACTATTTTTACATATGTTAAACAAGGAAAATCCAAAAGTATTAACTGAAAATATATTAGATATTTTGGGAAAACAACTAAAAAGATCTTTACTTTCTTCCTTTTTTTCTTCGACACGGATTTTGTCACCATAACTCTATTTAAACTGCTTATCAGTCACCGATGTCATTCACAATTCCAGTTAAAAGGCTGCAACAATTTCAGACCTCACAACTAAAGACAGAAACTATCTATTCAAGTAGATTTCAGAAGCATCCTGCAAATGTTGCTTCATCAGCATTCAGCAGGTCAGGAGAGGGTTTCTGGACAAATCCTAATATCAGAGTGAATGGGATGTGCTCATTGGTTTAAACAATTTGTGGAGTCCACCAGTAGAACTAAAACCACGTGTGCTGTGTTGATAAAAGGTTAGGCACTCTAAATTCAAAGTACTTTTTTTTTTTCAAGAGGGATATTAATCTATGAGTCTATAAAAATTGATGAAGTATGCTATATATTTAGTAATAGCCTTTAAGGACAAAATTATAGTCTCCCCTCTACAAACACACCAGAGCAGAGAGATTATTCTATTTTATTCCTACAGTCCAGGGGATAGCTGGTTTCTAAGCTTGTATATTTCCTTAATGAATAGTTTTCATAAAAAATGTGAAACACTTAAAATTTGTCTTGAATAAAATTAATCTCCTTGACAATATTAGCTCTGGTGAATAAATATTAGAGATTGTTATAACAAAAATAGAGAAAAAACCCTATGTAAATCCATACTGAATATGAAGTATAAGAAATGTGAAAATGATCAATTTCCTGGCCAAATATAATAAAATGGCTTATAATCAAATTCTATAAGGACAAAACAATATTTACTATCCAAAGATTTGTTTTAGAACTCTACATTTCTTCAGGTTTAATCAAAGAAAAATAATCTCTCTGTATTATAAAAATGGAAAACACAAGGCAATGCATTCCTCATTCAATACCAGTGGCTGACTTGAACATGGTATCCAGATAATGAAATTCTCCCAGGTTTCTTTCTTCTTTATTAAGAAAGCTAATAGAAATTCATGTGTTAAAAAAAGTAAATAGAGACTATTATATTAATTTAGGCTATAGCAAAAGTAATGTTCCTAATTGTTTTTTCTTTGAAATAGTCTATAATAATATTCATTATTTAATATTCAAATTTATATTACTATCTGGGTATAATGTTCATCTTAAATTTATAAAACTACAGTGAAATAGTCAAAATATCTCCCATCTGAATTAAACTTAATACTGAACTAAAACTGTATTTTTCTTAATTTGAATATATGTTGATGTAATCAGCACTATTATTATTCTTATTACCACCACCACAACCATTTCATCTTTATTATTTTTACTATTACCAGTACTACTACTACTATAATATTGTCTGTTTTTGATGCCACTATAAAACTGTGGTTATTCACTAAACAATTCAAACTTTTTCTTAGTTTCGTAGTGATTTTTCTCAAGTTTCTCAGATCTCATCATTCATCCTTTTATATGGTAGAGGATGCAGAGAAAAAAGCAGTTAAGAACACACAAATCTTGGCCAAATACTAGCTCGATAACTTTATTATTTTTTAATTTTTTTTTACTTTTTCAATTTTTTAAATTTAAATTTGATTAGCCAACATATAACACATCATTAGTTTTTGATGTAATGTTCAACAATTCATTAGTTGTGTATAACACCCAGAGTTCACCATGTGCCCTCCTTAATGTCCATCAACCAGTTACCCCATTCCCCTCCCATTTCCCTTCCAGCAACCTTTCCCCCCACCCCTCTCAGAGTAAAGAGTCTCCGATGGTTTATCTCCCTCCCTGATTTCTTCCCATTCAGTTTTCCCTCCGCTCCTCCATGATCCTCTGCACTATTCCTTATATTCCCCATATGAGTGAAACCATATGGTAATTGTCTTTTCTGTTTGACTTACTTCAGTTAACATAATCCCCTTCAGTCCATCCATGTCGATGCAAATGGTAGGTTTTATCCTTTCTGATGGCTGAGTAATATTCCATTGTATATATGAACCACATCTTTCTTATCCATCTGTCAAAGGACATCTTGGCTCCTTCCACAGTTTGGCTATTGTGGACACTGCAGGCATGAGCACTGGGGTTTATGCATGTGTCCCTTCTTTTCACTACATCTGTATCTTGGTGGTAAACACCCAGTAGTGCAATTGCTGGGTCATAAGGTAGCTTTATTTTTGAACTTCTTAAAGAACCTCCAGAGTGGCTGTAACAACTTGCATTCCCAGCAGCAGCATAAGAGGGTTCCCATTTCTCCACATCCTCACCAACGTTTGTTGTTCCCCGTCTTGTTAATTTTAGCCATTCTAACTGGTGCAGGGTGGTATCTCATTATGGTTTTGATTTGTATTTTCCTGATGGCAAGTGACGTGAAATATTTTTTCATGGGTCTGTTGGATAGCTTTGTTTTAGTAATAAATTCTCTTGGAGACTCAGTTTACTCCCACATAAAATGTGGTAACTATGCATCTTTTAATTTGGTGAAAAAATAGTGAGATGATATGTACGGAATATCTGTATCTAAGAAATTATAAAAATGATAATGTATATGTGTTTGAGGACCAATAAGTACTAACTCACTTTTTTTTTTCTTATCCAAGCAGTGACCCTCATATTACTGTGCCTTTTTAAAGGAACTTTTGATACAGTGAGTTTTTAAATTCTTTTATAATTTTGTATACTCATATTTGGGTATTCTCTAGGTTCATTATATTTTTCTTGCATAAAAGAATCTGAATAATAGCTAATGTAACATATATTCATTAATGATAGGACCTTTTGCAACAATTCAAAGTTATAATGAATTTAGCATTTGTTCTCTTGTTATATATAGTTTTTCTTTCCATTGAAATCATTGTTAGTATTCTCTAGAAAAATATGCTGAAATATTTTAGTGAATTGTTGTTGGTTTCACGACACTAGCCAGATTTTGATATTTATCTTCCCAGACTCTTAATTCTTTAAGGATAATTTACTAAGCAAATTAGTGGTACCATTGTAAAGAGGTAATATATGTAACAATTTTCTTTTTCTGTCTGCACAAAACAACTAATAAAAAAATGTAGTTTGAAAAAATAAGCAGTGTGGGCTGTATATTAGATATAGCTAAAATTTTGGATAAATTAATATCACAGCTATAATTAATATTATTCTTCAAATAAAAACTATCATGTACCCTATTTAATTCAATTATAAGACTAATACCATCTAGTAAAAATACTAATAATACTAAATTATTAGCATTATTAATACTAATAATAATACTAATAAGCCAATAACTCATATGTGGCACAAATGATTAAAATTAATCATTCCAGAATTTTTTTGGTTACAATAAGTTGATCTCTCTCTGGACAGCTTTCCACACCACTTTACTTCAGGAATTGCCAGTCTGTATAGGTTCATAAATTTTCGTTGAAATGCTGAAGTTTTTTTTTTTTTTTAATCTCTTTTTTTTTTTTAGATCTCTTTATCCTGAATTTATCAATGTACAAAATGAATACTCAATAAATACTTTCTGATTGACTGGCTGGAACATCTGAAATAGTTGCTTTATTTGAAGAGAAATATAATAAGTGTCTTTTAACAGAACAGAAAGATCAGCTTCATGCTAAGCAGAATATGAACTTTCTTTTTGTCAATATAAATAGATTCTGAAATTCAATAATCTTTGGACTTTTTTTTTTTTTTTTTGCCTGAAGTTTCCTATTGAACTTTTGTCCTAGAATAACTCTTCTTCCAATCAGTTTTTCCACAATTCTAATGAAATGTTAAAACACTTACAATATTTATAAAAGTTCTTTTAAGTAAAACACAAATGAAAAATTGACAATGTGAAATGCTATTATTCCCAACCTCAGAAAGATTCCAAATCAATTTGTCAAATTAAGTCAAATTACACATTTACCTCAAGTATGGCACTTTCCACATTTTTATTGTCTTTTATAGTCTTTCTTTCTTTCCTTTTTTGTCATTTATTTCCTTAATATCTTCCTTTCTTTCCTTTCTTTCTTTCTTTCCTTTCTCTCTCTCTTTCTTTCTTTCTTTCTTTCTTTCTTTCTTTCTTTCTTTTGCTGAGTCTACATATTTCCTTAGTTCTGAGACATAAAGACCTGATCTCCACAATTCTCTGCTTGGGAGAATCATCTGTTGTTCTTCTAAGTGTGTAAAAGAAGTGCCTTTATTAATTGTTCCATAGTCATGTTTGCCCAATTTTGTATAAAAGTATAAAAAGACATAAATACCAATTGACTTATGTCCAAAGTTGTGGTATTAATGTTAAGAATATTAGTAGTGATAAAGTAGGAGAAGTTATTTGACACAACATTTATTTATACTGGAATATATAGTAGGTACTCTTGCAAAATAATAGAAATGCAATAGCATTTAGGAATAGGAAATGCAGGGGTGCCTATGTGGCTCAGTTGGTTAAGCATCTGATTCTTGATTTCAGCACGGGTCATGATCTCAAGGTTGTGAGATAGAGCCCCATGTAGGGCTCTGTTTTGGGTGTGGAGATTCCCTCTTTTTCCCCTCCCTCTCCCCCAACCCTCTCTTTCCTTCTCTAAAGAAAAAGGGGGAATGGGAAATACAATAGTAAGATAGATTATTGTTAATATATACACTATTGTTTATAGTAATTATGTTCTCTTTTCTATTTATCAAAAAGAAAGCGTCAGAATTAGTCCTCTATTTAAATGCCAAATCTTGGGCTGCCTGGGTGGCTCAGGGGGTTAAGACTCTGTCTTCTGCTCAGGTCATGATCTCAGGGGGTCCTGGGATCGAGTCCCGCATCGGGCTCTCTGCTAGGCGGGGACCCTGCTTCCTCCTCTCTCTCTCTCTCTCTACTTGTGATCTCTCTCTGTCAAATAAATAAAATCTTAAAAATAAATAAATAAATAAATGACATATCTTCTTTTTTTTTTTAAAGAAATATTATTTATTTCTTCATTTCTTTGTTAGAGAGAGAGAGATCACAAGTAAGTAGAGCAGAAGGCAGGGTGGGGGTGGAGCAGGCTCCCGCTGAGCAGAGAGCCCGATGTGGGCCTTGATCCCAGGACCCTGGGATCATGACCTGAGCTGAAGGCAGTGGCTTAACCAGCTGAGCCACCCAAGCATCCCCCCCCCAAAATTTTTTTTAATTTCAGAAAATGGTCTTTAACTATGAAGCTCATAAGAACTCATCACTTTTTTTTTTTTAAGATTTTATTTATTTACTTGAGAGAGAGACAGTGAGAGAGAGCATGAACGAGGAGAAGGTCAGAGAGAGAGGCAGACTCCCCATGGAGCTGGGAGCCTGATGCGGGACTCGATTCCGGAACTCCAGGATCATGACCTGAGCCAAAGGCAGTCGTCCAACCAACTGAGCCACCCAGGCGTCCCAGAACTCATCACTTTTAAAAATACATTATGATAGGAAATTGATATTAAACCTTAGTCTGTAAGATATGCTTAATATAAACATTTTTTTACATTATCTGTAAATAGATTTGTAGATGTTATAGTAATTATTCTACATTCTATAAAGAAGTTACAGATGTTTCAATTGTTAACTCCTAGTCTATATACTGCATATGTCCTCTTCCTTTTTTGTTTTGTATTTTTTTTTCTTTTTCCATACATAAAGCGCCTGACTTTGGCTTAGCAATTCCCTGTAATTCTGCTAATAATAAAATATATCTCCAATAGATTCTCATACAACATATGCAAGTTTCTTTCTAATATAATTATCATCTATTAGAAAAACATTGGCAGGCAATATATACTTTCAAAGTACAGATTAATTGATTTGCTTATTTTTTTATTAGATCAGATTGTCCTTTAATTATACCTGAGAGAATTTTCAGCAGAGAGATTGGGAATAAATAGTTATGCATGACAGTAATCCATCACCCATCAAAACTTCTAGCCTCCTTACTTGTAAATGAGGACATTACTACTCATGCTGCCTTCTAAACTTTTGAAAAGTTTAGGAACAAATGAGTTCATGTTAAAAAAGCATTTGAAGTTCTTCTTCTAATTGAAAAGTACAATAGTCTAGATGGACAAATCATTTCCCTTATATGCTCTTGCATAATATCTTGCATAAGGGTAATCAGGGTTACTCTATAATAGAGTCATAAATAGAATTAAGTCAGTGCTTATTATGTTGATTTATTATGCTTATTATAATGCAGGTTATTCTGCAACTACTTATGTTGTACATGGATCCAAAATCTTTTTCAGTAAAAACCCAAATGGAAGCTGGAATTCACAATGAAGAACAAAGTTTGGGTTCTAATAAATCTTTGTTAATAAACATTCAGATTAAGTAAGAAAGATGAAAAAAAAAAATCTGAAAGTTTATTGATGGTATTGACCTGGCTATTTTGGAAGATACATATTCAATTAACAAAACAAAACAAAACAAAGTAAAACATCTCATTTGTGGAGAAGTTAATGATATGCAATTTTGTTCCTGAATCTAGATCTTTTTAAAGATTTTATTTATTTATATGACACAGAGAGATCACAAGTAGGCAGATGGGCAGGCAGAGAGAGAGAGGGAGAAGCAGGCTCTCTGCTGAGCAGAAAGCCCATAACGGGCTCAATCCCAGGACCCTGAGATCATGACCTGAGCTGAAGGCAGAGGCTTAACCCACTGAGCCACCCAGGATCCCCTCTAGATTTTATTCCAAACTGAAAAAATTTTATCCCCAATTTTACTTTGCTATAAAATATTTATGAGAAACCCCAAAAGTTTAAATGTGGTGCTTGAATTTTCCATTTTTCTTAAATTCAAGGAGAAAGTAATATGTAATAGACAAAATAATCTTGATTATGCTACATATAACTATGCAACTAAAATAATTGTGACCATTTTTTTTTCAGTTATGAGAGCCTCTCACTTAGATTCAAATACTCAAATACTATTTTGCTTTTTAACATTCTTGCTGAAAGGATTCACAAATATTGTTCCAAAAAACAGTATTTTCTTTGGTTTACCAGTAATTTTTATTCCATATTTTATTTGGATGATATCTTTTCAAAAATATTATGGAAGTACATAACTTTGTTAAAACCCACATTAACTTCAAAATTTTAGCTAACCTAAATTTAAAGTTCTTAATTTCTAGCAATACCCAAAAGTTTAAATAAAAAATAAAGCCTTTTTTATATTGTGTGGTTTGTTGTAATTAAAGTTTATACATTCAATTGCCCTTCACTCCCCAAAAAAGTTCATTCAGATATATATATATCTGAATGAACTGTTTATATATATATATATTATATATATATATCAAAGCTGAAATATATATATCAAAGGTTTCATGTGTCTGATAGCAGTATAGCTCGTTTTTCTATTTTTTCCTTTCCTACCCTCACTAATGAAACTGGTAATAGTTTTAGACCCCATGCCATTTTGTCATGTAGTTACAACTTGTCCTTTTATAAAAGAAAATTAAAAACTGCTGAGTTGTTATAGATATTAATGGTTGTTAGAAAAGTATAACAAAAGGCTCTCTTTCTGAAGCATTGCTAAGCTTTTATGTCATTATTCATGAATGACTAATGCATTCAAAGGAGAAGAGTGCTGATCTCCAAGGCCAGGATGATGGACAGTGGAGAGGAAAAGAGTGGCTGACAGAAAGCTATTTGTCATATGTGAAGATATAATAACAGGCTGTCTACATTGAGATATTTCAGCTAAACTCAGAAAAAGAAACTTTTATTACATGTGAGGATATCATTCATGGTATCTCAGATCACCAAGGGCAAATCTACTGGACATCTTTGGATAACTGTGTCCATTAAAGGCCATTAACAATCCCAAACTTCAGAAAGTAATAAATAGTAATGCCCATGAAACTGCACTTTTTGTTTTGTTTTATCGGGTAAACAAGTCTGTTTCTGGGGCTAAAAACATACATCCTCCCCCACACTTAGCCAGTGTTCCACCCCATGCCTACAGCGTTGAACCCAGGAGACCCAGGACTTCCATTTCCGAGTTGTGTATGTGCATGTGTACAGCAGGACTCCTGGGTAATAACATCTGGAGGCATTCCTCATGAGTGCTCTGTTACAACCTCCAGAGATGGGCAGTCTCAGGCAGGGTGGTAGCACGGTCAGAGTTTAGCTATCAAAACAGGGCTGACGGGCAAACTGCAGGTGTTGGAGGGCAAAGACGACAGCATCAGGAGCCAAGGCAGAGATGTGGCTTAGGTATATCGAACCTGTGCCCAGCCTCAAGCTGGGGGACCACAGGGGTGTGGCAGGTGGCCATGTACACTTTGATCTTTTCCTTCAGAAGTCACAGAAAATATTCTTCAGGCTGTTGAAGCAGACGCAGTGTTCATGAAATAGCTGGTATCCAGGTGCAGGACCAGGCTGTGAAAGTACTGCCGAGGTAGGCCCAGGGCCATCGGCATGGACTGAATTAAGTAATGCCATGAAACTACACTTTTAAGATTTCCTTTCTCCTACCAGATCACATATACATTACTCAAGCTGTGCGCAGTAAAAAGAATCATAAATAAGGCCTCTCCATTTGTTGTTCTCTGACGATAAGCAATGAAAACAAGCTCTAGGTTAATAAAACATAATATGAGTTTATTAGAAGGATGCGAGGTAGCTTTCCGAATCCTAGGAAAGACTGGAGATCAAGGACAGAATCCAAAGAAGTTTCTGGAATTGTGGTGAGAGGAACTAAGGGACAGTCTTATTGGAATAACAACATTAGTAAGAATCAGCTCCCAATATATATTTTAATTTAATTTAATTTAATTTAATTTTTTCAGTGTTCCAGAATTCTTTGTCTAGGCACCACACCCAGGGCTCCCATGCAGTATTTTTTATTTTAGATGTTTTTCAGTTCAAGATTTGAATCTGGAGAGAGACAGCCATGTGACCGTCAGAGGAGAGTATGTACATGAAACCTTATTTGTAAGTTTTCATCCAAAGGCTAACAGATGTAATTTCTCAAGGAAATTACAAAAGGGAGGGGGAGATAAATGCTGGGAAGATAAAAAGAAAGATATGAACTATACCTGGACTCTGAACATGCTTCAAATCTGTGTGTGTGCGCACATGCGTGTGCATGATAATTATTAAATTACACTATTTATATAGTGCTCTAAGCTTCTTGCCTCATGGTGAGAGTGATTAGAATCTGGTCCTTAGAGAACACCTATCCTGTCTTTGATCTCACAGCACCTTTATATCATGTAGAAATACACTAATTTACTAGGACACAGTGTGTACTTCTCAGATTCAGGGGATCTATCAATATACGAGGCCCAGGCACATCATTGCTAAACTAAGATGAAAGTGGAACAGGGACACGAATTACTTACCACGTAAATGCTGGAAGAATTTTTGCCATGACTGGCTTGGTTTAGGGTTACAGTTAAATTATAGTAAGATTATACAAGAAAGCAATTTTGTTCACTGGGACTAAAATTGTAGTCCTAGATTCCTTAACATAATTTAAGAATTTGTTTCATAATCAGAGAATCAACTTTGGCTTAATTTTTTCAAAGATTTATGATTTGCATGGGGAATTTGATTCTGCAGACAGGATTATCTAAAATGGCAATAAACAGAGTCCATAAGATAATCACCTGGTAAGACTGTTGGATTTACCAGTTATAAATAATTGATTTGAGGAGCCAAGCATAGAGATGTATAAGTGGAGACTAAGCTGTCTAGGTATTAAAGGAGCCTAGTTGGCACCCTGGATCTTCACGGTTCCTAGACTGTCATTCAAGAGTATCCAAAAGCTCCCACCACCCAGGTGGTGCTCAGAAGTAAGCAGAGAGAAGATCATCCTTTAGGCCAGACAAAAAATCACTACAAGGGAGGGATATGACATGGACTCGTTGCCCTGGGAAAACACCAGCATCAGGAAACCAGGCAGCACCAAATCAGGGCACTCAGACCAACAGGTGGGCAGTCACCCAGTGAATGTAGGATGTCTTGAGCAAAATGAGAAAGTAGGCATCCCCTTCCCACTGCTGCCAAAGTGGCATTTCCATAAGTTCTTCTTAAATTAACTAAATAAGGAGAGCATTCAATTGACATGACTCTGATGTCCTGGTTGCCTCTATGAGCAAACCAAAATCTAAGGTTCCAAAATTAAAATGCTGAAGACAACCCACCACACATAACCATCTCGGCATTCAGCTAGATGCAAATCTTTTCCCTTCCTCCCCCTCCCCTTTCCACCCTCCCTCTCTCTCTTTATTTTCTTTCTTTCTCTCTCTCTCTCTCTTTCTCCCTTTCCTTCTTTCCTTCTGTTCTTTCCCTAAGTATTTCCTCTGGCTCATGTTCCTAGTGTGTTCCTAACTACTTCTCTTTTGGCCCTGCCGGGTTCTAGTCAATTTTGGGTCCAATGAACTCTTACAATGTTAGCAACAACAACAACAAAATATCCAGTCAGTCTCATGTTTCAAGAAGCCTTAAAAACAAGGGATATATTTGGTGGCATATGAGTGGGAGGGGAGACTCAATCTTTATAAGCTTTTATTCTACTGCAGAAGACACAATGTAAATATATTCCTGACTATCTGACATAACGCTAGATAGTAGTATGTACTATAAAGAGGAAAGGAAAGTAAGGAGATAGAGAAAAGTGGGATTGGAGGTGGGGTGGGACAGATATTTTAGATGGAGTGATTAGGCAGAGCATCTCTAATTGTCATCTGAATAGAGATTACAATAGAGAGACCAGAAAAGCAGTTAAATCACAAAGATTATTATCTAACTTGAAAGAGTTGGTCAATTAATATCTGATATAGCTTTTTTGTTATTAAAATATTCTACACCAGGATTACTTTCTTTTTTTTTTTTTAATTTTATTTATTTGACAGAGACAGAGAGAGATCACAAGGAAGCACAGCAGCAGGCGGGGGGGGGGGGGGAGGGGGGTGGGAGCAGGCTCCCTGCTGAGCAGAGAGCCCGCTGCAGGGCTCGATCCCAGGACCCTGGGATCATGACCTGAGCCAAAGGCAGAGGTTTAACCCACTGAGCCACCCAGGCGCCCCTACACCAGGATTTCTATGGCTTATTTCTTTTCTTATCCTGGGGCTTCTTATCGACTCATGTATTTAACTATGATAAATATGATCAGAAGATGATGTGCACATTTCTGCCTGGTATTCTGGTCACCTTACCAAACTGCAGACTTTTGTATTTAACTAACTGATAGCTGGCTCAACAGGAGTGATCCAGACGTACACATTATACATCCTGTTGACCCTGAAATAGATTATTTCCAAGATCCTTCTCATATTGCTCTATTAACTCAGTAAAGAAATATAGAAACCTGTAGTCATCCTTGACTGCTTTTTTTTATGGAGCCACAATCTTTGTTTATTTTGTCTCTTAAATATAAAAGACAACTTCAATCCATTCTTACCTCTCTAATTCTTTATAATCTCTTATTTGAACTTTTGTGGCCATTTTCAGGATGGTTTTCTAGGCTTCAATCAAACATCCCAAGTGCTGCCCTCACTGAAGATATTTATTTATATGCTTTTGTCATTCCCCTTCTTAAAACTATTTCAATGGCTTCTTATTACCTAAGGGACAAAGTGAAAGCTCCTTATAGGACGCGACTTCTCATATAATTAAGCTTAAATTTTAGCATGCTCTTGTGACTTAGTCTGATACCTCATTTTTTAGAATTCACTTTAAACTGTCAAGAAGAACTTTTAGTGAAAGCTATCATGACTTAAAACTTTCTCTTTGGATTCTGCGGTGCCATATTTAGCAGACATTTGTAGGCATGATGCCAAGATTCTCTCTGAGGGCTTTTATCATTTTTGTGCCCCCACCCTTCCTTCTTATTATCCTTGCTTCTAACTTCCTGCATCTGCTTCTATGTTAAGGCCTGTCCACAGGCCTCTGCAGCCCAATACCAAAGAGTAGGAGTACCTGGGGTCAGTAACTTCATGGAGCAGACTTTGAAAAACTCCCTACAGGAGTATTAAAGTTCATCTCTTTTGCACTGAGTAGGAAAGAATTCTGAGTAGCAGTTCATCCTTCAGCTTGTTCCGAACGAACCAGGCTATAGCTGAGACTTGGCCTGAAATTACACATGTGCTCGGCTTCTTACTTCCTCCCTCACTAGTTTCTTCAGAAGCGCTTTCCTAATAAATCACTAGAATGTGAATTATTATGTCTCGGTCTGCTTCCGAAGACATGCCTTGAGATACGCCCTCTCCTAATTTCCCCCATACCCTCTGGTTTCTCTTCATCTCTCTCTATTACCAGCTTTTCCTTCTTCGTCCAATGTGTAAATGCTTGGTTTCCTCAGCGCTCAGTCTCAGATGCTTTCTTACTGCACTCCATACTTATCTGGGGGCAATTTCATCTATCCTGATGGCTAATGTTACAATCAATTTTCCCCCATTCACCTAGACTTTCCTCTGAACTTTAGACAATATATTAAAAGTCTCCTCAACATTCCTATTTGGTTGCTCCCAAGAAACTCAAACTCAATATATCTCAGAATGAAATCATAATCTATCTCCACTCCCATTCTGTACTTTAGGTGACTGATCACATTGTTAAATAAAATCCACCAAAGAATTGTTATAAGAATCTATTAAAAATAGGTAGAAGAAGGCTCCAAAGGAATATTCAAACTTGAGGGAATAGGGTAGAAAGTTTTGGGGGGCTATTTTCAGGAATAAATAAACTTTTCATCTGGTTTAGCAGCTACTGGACAATCTGGTTTGCATCAATAGGGATGGAGAAAAACAAAGACAAGTTAATGTTATATGTTAGAAGATGTAGGTGGAAGAGCTGAAAGATCCAGAATATTCCAAGGCCACAGTGGGAAATCCTCTGTCCTTCAGAGTCTCTCACATCATCATTCTAAGGACACATGACTTCCCTCTATCTCATTTCCCTCACCATGGAAATGTTATCTTTCTCCTGAATTACTCTAACAACCTTCAAAATAATCTCTATATACTCTGACCCTTCAGATCTAGCTTATAATGTTTTTTTTTGCTTATAATGGTTTTTTAAATATTTAGTAATATAAGAGATTATAAAAGGCTATGGAATGTGTAAGGCTAAAATACCAAAATACTCTTCTATTCATCAGCCAGCTCAAGAAGCCCTCTATGTGCCTTTCCCTGATCCTATTCAAATTGTCATCACTCAGACATGGCCATCATTGTGACTTTCAGTCTTAACATTTAGTGCCTTACTGTCCTTAAAATTTCATTATTTAATTATTTCTGAAATATATTGTTGATGTTTCCTGTGTTTTAAGTGTTTACTTATAAAATAATACCATTAGTAGTATTCTGTGAATTATCGTTTTCACTCAAAATTTAATCCTAATGTTCAGGCATGCTATGTTCTTTTTAAAATTTTCACTGCTGTGTAATATTCTATTGTATATAAATATACTCCAACTTATTTATCCAGTCTAATGTTGGCAGATTTGGGGAGTGTTATCTTTTTATAAAATTAATTAGTTAACATCTAAAAAGCCATTTTAATGACTATTTCTATATATGTCTTTTGATATATATATGCAAGGGTTTCTTCAAACATTTAAGAGTAGATAGAAATATGAGATCTTTGGGGATGTAAATCTTTGGCTTTACTAGAGAATGTCAAATAATTTTGCAAAACATTTGTACCAATTTCATATTCATAATTTTACCACTAGTGTATGAGAAATTCAGCTGCTCTACATTTTTTTCAAGACTTGATAGTGAGGTCTAATCCATTCCCCATCTAGCAGTTACTGTGACCTTTTATAAATTCAAATCTGATTAAGTCACCCAAACCCTGACTAAAATCCTTTAATGGTTTCTCATTGATCCTAGAATAAATTCCAAAGGTTTAACATTGTCAAAGGACTCTTTTTCATCTGACCTCTCCATCATTTATATTTTATAACACCCTCCTTGTCTTCTATCTTCACACTGACATTCAGTTTCTCTTTTCTGCCTGAAGGCCTTTATGCCTGATAAACTTTTTCCTGGAACTCTTTCTTTTCTACTTATTTCCCTGATTGACTTTGCTTCTTTAATCTCATGTGAAATATCACTATGTTAGGAAACTTTTCTTGACTTTTTAGAATTTATTATGCACTCTCTTCATTGACTACCAGAACTATACATCGTTTTTTCTAAATACATTATTTATCACAAAAATAATTCAGAAATGAAGTGTGTATCTTTTTTTTTTTTTAATGTGTCTGCTAATAACCTATATGTTTAAATCAGGCCAGTCTTTGGTTCTGTGTAGTTCAAAAATTTATTTTGGGCAATGCTCACTATATGTGTTGAATGAAAATGACTAATGCACACACACACACACACACACACACACACACACACATACACACATTATATTTTTATTTTTATTTCAGAAGTAGTAGATTATTATTCAGCTAATATTCATGTCCTTCCTATACACCCAGTTCCCTCAACTTCCAAGTGAGGAGTATATTTTTCTGTGCCATTGATATCGATATTAGCCATGACCTGCTTTGACCAATGGAGCATGGAAGGTATGATGAGAGCAGAAATTTGAAATGTGCTTGTCCTTTTAGGCATGGCGTCTTGCCTTCCACCATCACAGTAAGAATATGTTCTAGTTAGCTTGCTAGTCCCTCAAGAAGAGAGTCATATGAGATCCAACTGGGGCCACTATGGATAAAATACCATCTAATCTGCAGGTTGAGATACAAGCGCTTTTTTCTGTAAGCCACTGAGGTTTGTTGGCTAATTATAGAGACCAAAAGTTAACAGACACACTAGATAAATTTTAAAAAAGAGATGAAATTCTTGAAAGGAAACAAAGTTAACAGATTTAAGTTTTCTCAAGTAATTAGCAATAAAATAAAAGGAATCAATTTAAGTTGAAATACAAATAGCTGCTCAAATCCATTTTTTTTTCTGTGAAGTAACTGGCATGAGAATAAAATATAAATTTAAACATTGGAAAATCTGAGTGGAAGACATCTTTATTTTAAACTCGGATTATAAGCATTTTACCACATAAATCCTTTCATGTTTCTGGGCATAAAACAATAAGGACCATAGTCATTATGAGCTATAACTGACAATTTCTCTGAACATTTTAAGGGCTGGCTTTAAACTGAACGTTTTCCATTAGCTGTACAGAAAAGGTTTTATAATCCTTTTTGTGATGACCCCTACTTTTCAAAGCTGAAATATAAAATACTCTTAACCAATTACCTGCTATACCTAATGTTCAAGTCTAGCTTTTTAGTCATAAAGAAAAAAAGCCATTTAAGTTTCAGAGGTAGTGAGCATATCATAACTAAAAGCATATAATTTAAGTCATGCAGATATTACAATTTAAATGCAAGTTATACCTGCTAAGACTATTCTTGGTTAAAGCAGCTTCTATGATATGGAAGTTTCTCTAAATTCCTAGGCTTAAGAGAGTGAGACTAGAAGAAGTCTACTTTGCCACAATACAAGCTTGATGCCTGAATTTGCCTCCCTTACAAGGTGAGTCAGCATCCTCTTCTTACTTGGCAGTGGTCTTATGCTAGGTTTCAACCATACTCACATGCAGAAGCAGTCATTCTATGGAATCATCATAAATTTATGACCTATCCCCTGGCTATAGTCAGTTTTACTAGGAACAATCTTCTGACTCAAGCCAGGCTGGTTCTTTCCCTGAAAAATGAGAATTAGAATTACAATTCTCTGAAAAATGAGAATTGGGGTCTAAAATATTTTAAGTATAAGAATAGATCTCTATAACTTACCTGATCATCTACCTCTAGCTTCTGAGATAAATTCTAGCTTGGCTAGGCATTATAGATAATTAGAAGTGACATGAGAGATAGAACATAATTAGATCTACTGTGATATACCTGGAGGTCAAGTGATATAAACATAAGCATTTTTTGTGGTTATATGGATGTGAGAGACAGAAAGTGAGACCATGCTTAGCAAAGCAAATCAAGCCAACATAGCAGGCATGCAGAGATTAAAGATGGAGTTCCTGTCTGGATTCTGGTTCTTTTTACTCCTTTGACAAGAGGCCTATATACAGATATATCTTTTCATGTAAGACAGTGAAGACTCAGATTCTAGGCTGCCCATTTTTCTGTCAAACTCTCCCGTGACCAAATGAGATATTTCTCATCAAAACCTAGGACTGGAAATGTCAACAGCAGGCTGCTAGGGCATGTCTCTGTATATTTCAATTCTGGTTTCTCTTTTTTTTCTTAGCTGAACTTCTCTGTATAAAATCAAACCTTTCTCAGCTAAATGTGCACAGGAGATTGCATATATATGGATGGTTATAACTATGTTGGTAGAGATGTAGAAAGGCATTGTAGTACCTTCTATTTTTTTGGAGAAGGGTGGGGGTTATTGAGACTTAAGTTGTTTTTTTCTTTTTTAAAACCAAAGAATATCAGTTAAGCTAAATTTTGTCCCGGTTCATATGTTAAGGTTCTAACCCCCAAAGTGACTGTCTTTGAAGGTAACTAAGCAGACAGAGCCTATAAGAAGATCAAGTTCAGAGCATTGATCCAGTGGGATTCGTGTCCTTATCAAAAGAGATTCAAGAGAGATCTCTATCCATGTGCATACAGAAGAAAAGTCATGTAATGACACAATGAAGGCAACCCTCTACAAGCCAGGAAGAGAGTTCTCTCACTGGAAACCGAATTTGCCATCACCTTGATGATGGACTTTCTAACCCACAGAATTGTGAAAAAGCAAATGTCTCTTGTTTAAGCCACCCCACTATGGTATTTCGCTATGGCAACTCAATCTGACTATACAAATCATCAATAAATTCCATGTGTGAAGGGGGCCTTTTTTTTTTTTTTTTTAACCCGAGAGTCCAAAATTTATAGTGATACCAAATAACACAACAACTTGTAAGGTGCTATAGCTTATGAAACATTTCCATTGGAACATATATCTTTCATTAAAAACACACACAGAGTACTTCTATAGCATGCTTAAGAATGACATTTTTCTTGAACAAAATCAATTTCCATTTAATGTATTACTACCTAGAATTATGTCTGCTTTTCTGACCTGGGGGATATTGCCATGCGGAAAGAGAGGGAAAGTTGTAAACAGCAGGCCAATACAACGTAATAAGTACTCTAAAAGAGGTTATGTACAACTTGCTGTGAGAGAACAGAAGAGCAATTAATTAAAAATAAAGAAAAATTTACATATAGGTTTTTAAACTTTGAAACTTCTCTCGCATGAAATAAAATGGTCTTAAAGTCCTTTGCTGTTATGAGATCTTTATATTATTGTACAGCATTAATTTGCTAGAGAGAAGAGCCAAAGACAAATGTAGAACAGATGTTTGAAAATTGGATAGAAGCAAATAGAGTTAAGAAGAAAAAAAGTAGTATGAAGTATCATTATCTAAAATTTTAATTACTAATCATACTGCTTTAGGAAATTATAGGTATTGCTGAGCCCAGAACATGAAGGCAGCAGGAACTACTGTGAAGAGGGTGAAGAAATCAAAAAGATCATAGACCAGGAATATCAATGTGATAGTAAATAATTTTTGTAGCTTGCTCCCATGGTGGCCTTTTTCAAGATGGGAACCACGTTGATTCCTCCCTTGTGACCTCTAGCCCTGACGATAATACCTGGCACATTAACATGTGTTCGATAAATCCCAGTGACAGATTAACTAGTATAATAAAGTTCAATTATGGGGTTTGTTGAAGAGGGAGCTACTAAGGTACATTGGGTATCCAGGTGAGATCATGAAAGAAAAATGTGACTAAAAAAGATCTTGCATGTACTTTAGACTTTTACATAATCCTAGACATCCTTCCCCATATAATGCCTTAGAATTCATATTTTCCTTTCATCTTTCATATATAGTCATTGTAGGTCACGTTAATGAATGCTCTTCTATTTCAGCAAGTGAAATATTTCATTTAGCAAAGAATAGCTATAAGCAGTGAAAATTCTGATAGCTTTCTCTAATTGAAACTACACTACTGGTTATACCCTCAAGTATAGATCTTATATCTACTATTCTGTGATGCTAAGAATCATGACACTATTATTAAAATAGAGACAAAATATTCTTCAGGTCAGGAAAAAATTGGTGTCTGTGACCAAGGGAATTATGTATTACATTTCATCACAGAGTTGTCACTCTTGTGATATACTGTAAAGCACTAAAAGCTATTGTTCCCGTGAATTATAACTCCAAATACCTTCACTCTAAGGATTCATTTTATCAGGGATCTCAGTATATTATACATCACCACTGTAATGTGTAACATATTTTCAGTGACATATCTTTATAGAACGCTATAGGCTAAAGTAGAGTAATTATCATTATAGGAAAATTTTACAAGAGATTTTATGCTGTAATTCCTATGTTCAAAGTTATTTAAGTTGTCTCAGTAACAAGAATGTTAAAAATATTCATTGGTTATATTGTAAAATCAGTCCTTAGGGATTTTAAATTATTATCAATTTTTAAGAGGTCTCTTATGAGAAAAAAATATTTCATCGATAAGATAGTAAAAATTTTCAATGCATGCTCTTCATTTTACAGCTTGTGCCAAGGGGCCGTTCTGCAGGAAAGCAAAATAGAGAAAAAATATTAAAGACTCAATTTTGCTGCAGTAAAGTAATTCATAAGCAATTGTAGACAGAAAACTGTTTAAGTGCAAAAATCTTGCTACATTATCTGTCAGGTCATAAAACATTTAAATGGGGTCTAAAATATTTTAAATATAAAAAATAGATCTCTATAACTTACATAGCCATCTACCTCTAGCTTCTGAGTTAAATTCTGGCCTGGCTGGCCATTAGTAGATAATTAGAAGTGACATGAGAGATAGAACATTCAACGCAGACTTGTTTTTTCAGACTTAAGAACCTAGTTACTTTATGCAAATTGGTAGGAGACCATTATCATGCAGCCCTGGCAATCAGTGTTTAATTTGTTGATAGCCTTGACAGTTGTGGCCAGAGTATAATTGACATGGGCCCTGGTGCAAAAAAATAAATTGGGCTGTGCACAAAACTAAACAACATAATTACCAACAATTAGACATTAATTACGAAATAGCAGATTCTCAAACCCTTCTGAATTTGGTCAAAGCTAGACCTAATTATATTTTAATGTTGTGAAAACATCTATGTTCCTGAAATAATCAGGTGTTCAGAGGTGCTTCCTGCAGATTTTGTGTTTTGTAAGGAATTATTTTAGGAAATTAAATATGTTTATATTTGTGGATGATTTATTAATCACAGAAAAATGAATGAGGTGAGATTTACACTAATCTGGTAATCATTTATCCACTTTACCTATTTTACTTGATCATTATTAGAACCCTGATATACAAAGAAATGAATGTTTTAGAAATATATGAAACAAAGTATTTTGGTGATTATGATAAGTAGGAGGAATAGGAAGAGATGCTCAAGGCAAAAAAAAAACCAAAACCCAAAACACTAATTACTTTCCACCAGAAACCCTGTTCAATATTAGAATCCACAGGAGCAGTGCCAAAACACAGTTCCAGCCACAGCCTTGATAATAAGTTTGTACTATCAGATGGGGCATAAAAAATATTCATATGAACATTTTAGCACATTAAATGTCTCATTAAAATTATTAATTAACTCCCCCCCCCACAGCACCCCTTTGGAATAAGAGATGTTTCTGATTAGAATGTAGATGAAGAATATTATCAAATTTTAACAGTTTATCAATTTCTGGATAAATATTTCCTTATTCCATATCCTATGATCTCCAGAGCTGAGACTGTGATCTGTGAGTTCTCCTACCAGCCAGGCATGGAATAATCCACCCCTTTTACTAGCTGTATATTCTAACTACTTGTGACTGACAGATTATTCTGTTCAGAAAACTGCAGGTAAAATGAACATCCATACTTGCTTGGAAAAACCCACCTATTCTGTTTTATTTTTCCCTTCAATGCGTACTAAGATTTTCAACTGGCCAGGGACTGTGCACTTTGTTCTCCAAGGGAAATGATCCTTTTTATTGTTTTACATTAGTCCTCCTGATTTCTACATTTCACATTCTACTCTCTGGATTGATAATTAAAAGTTTATCTATCTTTTTATCTATCTACTTGGAAGTTTCTTTTAAAAAGTATTTTAAGTAGAATGTTATTTTCTGACTCCTGCTTCGTATTCTCTTATGCTATTTAAATCTCTCATAGAACCTGCAAGTTTACTCAACCCAACGGCCTTTCTAAGTCTCCATTCAAGACAATGTAGTACCAGATAGTTCTGAGCATTTTAAATTTCTTGAAACCTTCCCCTACCATAAATTCTATGATGTTATTTTATTAATTGGTTTAAAAAAATTGGTGGCTTCTCAGTAGCTATCAACATAATTTAAAGGTCATTATCATTGAGATTCAGATTGACAATAGTCTACCTTGCTTCATACTTCCTTTGTAGCCTCTAATCTTTATTCCAGATGATAACATGTACTTTTATATCCATTTTTCCTTTATTCTTTTTGTTTCCATACCTGGCAATATCTTAGTTATCTTTAATTTGACCTGCCCTGTAATATTGTAAACTCTTGCCTATATCGCACACCACTCAGCAGAAAACTAAACCGCTGGCCCATCTGAACTACAATGCATGGATTTTTTTCTTGTCTTGATAATGCCTAGCCCAAAAGATCTGGCATATTGGAAATTATTAAATGTGTGTTTGTATGATGTGTTTTCAGCTTGAAGTTCATATGTATCTTGGACCTAGAAAAAGGTGGGTCTAATATCAAAGTGTCTGAGACTGAGTGAGGTAAGGGCAGAAAAAAGCCAGGTAGCAGAAATACATAAAAAACAAAAATTCAATACTACAGTCTTTCCTATTATTTATGATAATTTTATTTCTCCTGACTAGTATATGTCTGAACCAAGTATAAGCCTGACTTGAGAGGGCATCAGAGATATTTACAGAAGAAAACTTGGGGGGCGCCTGGGTGGCTCAGTGGGTAAAGCCTCTGCCCTTCGGCTCAGGTCATGATCACAGGGTCCTGGGATCGAGCCCTGCATGGGCTCTTTGCTCAGCAGGGAGCCTGCTTCCCCACTGTCTCTCTGCCTGCCTCTCTGCCTACTTGTGATCTCTGTCTGTCAAATAAATAAATAAAGTATTAAAAAAAAAAAAGAAAGAAAGAAAGAAAGAAAAAAAGAAAGAAAGAAAGAAAGAAAACTTGGCTTGCTTCCTTCCAAGTTGGAGAAATTGCTAAAGCATGGCGAATTATTAGAGAATCAGAAACCTGAAAATCATATTGAGAAAAAGTTTTCATATGTAGGGTCTTAAATCACTACTACAGTTATTTATGATAACACTGAAATTAGTGATTGAGGGAGAAAGCACTACAAATTGTAATACATAGGTAGGGTGCCTGTTATTTGGACAGTGTAGAAACATATACAGAAAAATAAAATGTTTTCTTAAGACAACATTTGAGAGACAAAACTAAAGTGAAATCTCAAGTGTCTGGATTTCAGAGCTTTGTTTAAAAAATATACATTTACTGGGTTCCAATAAGAGCAAAACAAAAGGCAGAGATATATTGGAAGAACCAAAACAAAAAAATATAAACAATCACAACAAAATCCATTTTGAACTATTTTATATGGAACTACCAATTTTGAAGAGAATAATAAAGTGAATGACTAATGAATGTGTCCAGTTTTAAAGAACTTCTTGCAAACATTCCATTTTTTGGTATTTAAAAATTATATTCTTACCATAATTGTTTGAAAGAAATTGTATATGCAAATCAGTGTCTCTGTAACTGCTTAAAATCAGCAGGACTGACCACTTGCATTCCCAGATAGAAGGGCATGGAGCTAATTGACCCTACCAGAGACTAAGTGTACCTACTGTGTTTCAATTTGGGGTGCAATTACATGTCTGTGCAAGTGTTCACATGCCAATTATTGCACTTCAAAAAATCTGCATGTTACTAATAACTCTGCCACTGAAGAGGAAGAAGAGAAAGTATTCTCTAAACAATGCAATCAGAACAGTATAGGCAATTAACTCTGCTATTTAGTATAAAGTTGAGAGCACTAAAGACTGAAGTAATAAATATTCACAAACACTTCATCATTATACAGAATCGCAGAACAGCCACACATTTTTAATACACAATGCAGGCAGTCATATTAGTAAACTTAATGGCATCTAAGAAATGATGAAATGTTCACAGCCTTGAGCTGGTAATGAGATAAGCTTGTAGCCTGATCAGCTTGCATACAAATCATCTCATCTGAATAAAATTAATGTTTGATTTTTATATCTCTCCTCAAGCACTGCTGAGCCCCCTTTTTATTTTGTGAACAATTATAGAAAGGAAAAATAAAAGTTTAGCTGTGATATGATATATCTGTGGGAGGGTCTCTGACACATGACATTTTAAGTTCTCATTTCTAGTGCTGAACGTAAGATTTATTATTTATTGTAAAAATTAAGAATGGGTGCTTTATACTAAACAAAATGTAATAAGTCTTTAAAAGATTTTTACATTAACATAAACATATTTATATTTTGGGTACTTTCACATTCAAAATAATAATAAGATGGTAGTATTTAATGTTGAAAGGACGGACTTTTAGATTTAATTGAATTTTTTATCTTTCCTTAAATTCTTATTTTAAGGTTCTAATATTAAAGGAGATAAATGTGTTACAGATATGTCCTTTTAACATCAGTAAAACTAGTAAAACTAGGAAATTATATGAGACTAAAGTTTACGTTCAACATTTTAAATTCCAATGCATATCATATCCTTAAATGCTTTTTGAAGTGAATTAATTGTTACATATTTTACTTTAAAAAGATTCCAAGCATCTAAGATATTGCTCTCTTCCCTGAACATCTCATTTGATGACCAGTAACATTTAGCATCCCATAGCTGTGAAAGAGTGGGTGCTTTGTACTAAACAAAATGTAATAAATCTTGAAAAGATTTTACATTAACATAAAAATATTCATATTTTGGATACTTTCACATAATCTCTTGGTATTATTTGGGTATATTTCACATAATCTCAATTTCCCATTTCCAACGTATACTGGGAAAGAAAACTACAAAGAAAACTATTTAAAGTTGAAACTCCTTGTGGGCTATTTCCGTTTAGACTAATTCTTGAATGGAGGTCTCAACTGCATTCCCTCAATCCATGACTTGGAATTATTTAGAATACTGTATCAAATTTTATCTCCAAAAATAAAATTATGAAGGATAAACATGGTTCTCAATAAAATGGATATAAAGCCCTCCGTAAAATAGAGTATTGAGGAAAATATTTCATAATAAGATAAGCTGAAACTCAAACTCTGTTTCTTGAATCATCCTAGCTTGTTAATATCTATTCATTTCATTATATCCATATAGACTTCTCCTAAATGACACCACTGAGTATTAAGTGAGTTTAAACATAAACTGCATACCATAATACCTCGCAAATACTACATGCTCAATAATTGCATTATTATTCAAGGACAATTACCCCTGAACTTCAACTCCCTCTTATTCTTCTATATACCCAAAAAGAGTCAATCACATTACTTCTCATACATGTTTTTGGAAGCTGAACTTTTCCATTAACTCAAAAATCATAAAATCTGGGAAGAACCTGCGCTCAGATTCCAAATACTATTAAGTTTTTCTCTTCAAAGAAACAAAACCCAGAGATCGTAGACCATGTATTTTGGGTGTGGTGTATATAGGAAATTATGTCAGGGCTTCCCAAGACAAACCTCAGGCTCAGTAATTCTCTCGAAGAACTCACGGGACTCTAAAAAACTATTATACTCATAGTTATGGTTTATTACAGAGAAAGGATGCATTTTAAAATCAACAAAGGGAAAAGCTGCATGGGGCAAAGTCAGGAGTCCCCTCCCAATGAAACTGCTTGGGGACACACTTAAATCTCCTATCAATGATATGTGACAGCCCATGGAAAGTGCTTCCCATCAGGGAAGTTCACTTCTAGATATCCAGAATTTTTACTGGAGGTCAGTAAACTAGGCCGATAGTGCCAACAAGACTGACCTCAACTCAGATCTCAGCTTCCCTCAGAACAAAAATAGGCGCTCATCATACATCATATTATTAACTTAAACTTACGTGGGTCAAACTGGTACAGTATGGCCCCAACTTCAGGCATAAAAACAACAACGACAATGACGATGACGACAGCAACAGGTGTTCACCTTAAGTACAGAGTGGCCCAAGACCTCAGGCATATAAAAATATTCTTACGCAGTAGTGTATTTCAAGGGTTCAGAATTATCTCCTAAAAAAACAGCCAAAGGCTGGTACTGAAGATAAGCCTTTCTTTGGAATGTACAGCCTTTGAGTCCTTCGGGTCTGTTGAATTAACCCTTTTGCGCCCTTTCATATAAAGTGGAATTCAAATCAATAGACCCACACACAGAGGAAAAAAAAAAATCTTGGCACTAAATGAAGATTGGAGAATGTATACATCTATATATTTTATTAAAATAAAATCTTAAGTTACCTAATTATAACTTTGTGAAATTTGTAATAATAACCTATTTTAAATTACTTTTCTGATTTACTGACCAATTTCCATAATTCAAGTGCCTCAGTCAATAGCAGGTCTAACTGATAGTTGTAGTTAAAGCTCGGGTTTATGCTTTTATGCCCTTGTTTCTTAAATGAGGCCTTACCTTGTCCCTGTCACTAAGGCTATTCTATAGCTTTATTTTCCCCAGATTCTTGCATAAAATTCTGGGCCCTAGGGCTGGACATCTCAGCTCTGTCTCCTGACTATCATGATCCAGCCTCTCGTCCTGATCTCACACCTGCTGCCAGGTTCACAATCAAGCTCTGCAATCCTGCCAACACACAGACCTCCTGCTTAAACTCTCTAAGACAGCCTGCCTGACCTGATGCTCTCACTTCAGCTTCTGGATTTCCTGCATGTCAGACGGAGCTGTCTTTCAATTCCCTGTGGCTTTCTCTGAAGCATCAGCCCTACAACAGTGTGTAAGCTTATCCTGTTTCCAGCTTTTTTATAAGGTTTTATTTATTTGAGACAGAGTAATAGCTGGGCTGAGCAGAGTTAGAGGGAAAAGCAGACTGCCTGCACAGCAGGAAGCATGAGGAAGGGCTTGAACCCAAGAACCTGTGATCATGACCTGAGTCGAAGGCAGATGCTTAACCAACTGAGCCACTCAGGTGCCCGTTTCCAGGTTTTTACGTGGGTTCCTCTTGTGGAATGGTAGATCTCACAGGACTACTCTACTTAGAAATACATTTCTTATCCCCATAACATGCATTCAGAAAGTATTTAGGGATTTAGCTAGTGGCCATTAAATATCAGGCATAGTTCTAGTGCCACAATGTATGTTCAAATGATTGAATGTCTATGTTGAAAAATGCATTTACATTAACACTCTCCACACACCTACATACATACATGTTCCCAGTATTTTCTTTAATAAACAAACAAAAAATGATCAGTATGTAGAACTCTCTAGTTAGCCCCGTTTTTTCATTCCTTGTTCTTTTCGCAGTCTCCCAGGGATCTTTTAGTGATTTGCTAATGTGTCTAATCTAGATCAGATCACTTTGCAGTCCTGCTAAAGATACTATACCCTGACCCTGACAGTACAAACATTATATTTTCTACTCCACAGATTCTAATCTGCACTACTAATTGTAAAACTAATACTCTTTGCCATTGCATGCCCCTCAAGGTGCTGGAGAATGCCATAGGGTCATAGGCTCTCTGGCATTAAAAGCAAAGAATAAAAAAATGTATTGCCCTCTCTTAGTACAAGCAGCTGTAAATCCAACAAGTACATGACCTTTAGTTCTCCTACTCCTGAAGGGAAGCTCTTGAATTTGCTAATGTTCAGACCACCTCGGGGAGGAGCCGGGAGAGGGAAAGGGATCTGTCACCAAATTAGTACATTCGTACACACTAGGCAAGTATAACAAAATAGAATATTTCATAAATTGCATGAGATAAATCATGGAAATATAACCCTATAAAAGCAGGAAACAGACATCTTTGAATCCCTTGAGGCAGCTTCAATTTAGATCCCACTTCACATATTTGGTTACAAATCAGATGGGTAGGTATCCCTAAAATTGTCATTTGGAAGTCAAAACACTGCCCATGCTCTGTTCTTATGGTGAGTGTCCTTTCTTTCTCTGAGCGTGAACTTTATAGTAAAGAATGGATTCTGATGCTGTAAACAAAAACATTTTAGAGATGTAGAAATGCCATTATCAAGGCATGTTGAAAAGAAAAAGGTAAGTTCTTGGAATTCGTATTTATACAAAATGTTACATTTACTACCATAAAGCAGTACTTATATGACACAGACTATTTCTTGAAGAAATTCCAAACTGCCTTGTCACAAATAGTCACTGAAAAAGTGATCGATAGGTTCTGACAATATATTTGAATCTAGTTATAATTTTAGCCAGAGCTAGAACTAGGAAAAATTAATAAGTGAATTTAGTGATTGGTGGATCAAACCATTTTCTGTAAGAAGCTCACTTTTGTTGAGAGCTTAGCTTATCTAGCACTTCATGTGTGTCTTTCATTTTTAAAATTATCATTATATATATTATACATATATAATATATTATTATTATTATTATTATTATTATTTACAAATAATGTTTTGAGCGCTTATCATGTATCTGGGCCTTTTCTGGATATTGAGGACATTGTGCTGAATCAGACAAATAAATAAATGTTCTTAAGGGGCTTATAGTCCAGCAGAAGCAGGGCCAACTAGTAAGATTTTGGGTGACGCCTTGAAGAAAATAAAGTGAGATGGCATGATACAGAGTAATGGAGAAGTCTTAATGCAAATTCACTGATTGGATCCCTTGGGTGGCTCATACATCTGACTTCGGCCCTGGTTGTGATCTCAGGGTCCTGGGATGCCCCAAGTCTGGACTCTGTTCTCATGGGGGAGTCTGTTTCTCCCTCTTCTCTCCCCACACCCTGCTCATGCTCTCTCTCTCTCTCAAATAAATACAAACTTTAAAAATAATGAAAAAATAAAAAATAAAATAAATTCAGTGATCAAGGAAGCCTCTTGTAAGGGGTTATATTTAAGCACAGATCCAGATAAAAGAAGATGATTCTGGGATGAGCATTATGGGAAGAGGGATAAACTATTGTCCAAGTGGACAAGAGCTTGGAGAACTCAGGAAGCAGGAAGATCCATATAGCTGAAGAACAGTGAGTGTATAGCATGGAATAGTATGAAGTAAAGTGGCAAGTTAGTCCAGAGCCAGATCACAGAACCTTGTAGACCAGAGTAATAATTTTGTATCTAAGTGTAATGGGCAGCCATTGCATGCCTGAGTGGCATGTGCTAGGAAAATGGATTGTAAAGAGTTAAGATTGGAAGCACTGGTGACCTGGCAACCACAACAGGGATATAGGTGAGAGACAGTGGTATCGTGGAATAGAAGTACTAATGGAAATTCGTGCAAAATATATAATTTATAATACAGATTATAAGTACTGAAAGCAAGACATGATGTGACAATGTTTAGAGTTGAGGCTTTAATATATGGAGAGATGGTAGTATTATTTTCCGATATGAAAAAGGAATGAACTGGTTGAATGTATGTGAATGTTTCAGATAGGTTTGCTATGATGACACTAGTAGACAGCAAACTGGAAATGTCAAGTTGGTTAAAAAAAAAAAAGTATTACATATATTTATAATATAATTATATATTATTGTTACATAATACAAAATTACATATACGTGTGTGTATGTATACAAACTATACATATATACATATATACGTAGATATATATATATATATATATATATATATACACACACATATATATAATTGGGAA
>NC_081562.1:32820614-32947625 GCF_022355385.1 Mustela nigripes | reverse complement strand
CAGAAAAAAGAGATGACTTTGGGTTCTTTCATAAGACTTTCTATGAAGGTATGTGAATGTTTCAGATAGGTTTGCTATAATGACACTAGTAGACAGCAAACTGGAAATGTCAAGTTGGTTAAAAAAAAGTATTACATATATTTATAATATAATTATATATTATTGTTACATAATACAAAATTACATATACGTGTGTATATACAAACTATACATATATACATATATACGTATGTGTATATATATATATATACACACACATATATATAATTGGAAACAGAAAAAAGAGATGACTTTGGGTTCTTTCATAAGACTTTCTATGAACTAGGCCATTTTTCAACTGTATTGTAGGGATAGAGGCTAACTTGTAGATCTGTTATTGTTATTGTTGAGTATATACGAATGTAATTTCTGTCTGGTGGAATAGAAAAAAAGCCTACAGTTTCTTGCCCTATAAGACACTAACCAGTTTTGTCTCTAACTCAGAAATTTTGTCCCAACATTCCTGTATTAAACTGCATATTATATACACATACATGTACACATATTTAAACATATACCTATAGATATTTTGGCACATGTTCTTTGGACAAATTTTAACATCCTGTCATCAATTAGTGAGTTAAACAGGTTCTTTGGTATGTGTTTACTTTATACATAGATGAGATTATTGAATTCATTTTTTAGAAAATTATAATGTAATAAATGCAACATTTAAAGATGTATATCTGGGAGCCACTGGCATGCAGGAGATAGCTATGAAATGGGTGAGCTTGTATAAAGAGATAATACAGAAAAAATATGTGTGAATGATTCTAATTCTAGAGTGCAGGGGAAAATATGTATCAATTTTATTATGTGCTCAGAAAATCTCTCTGAGGTTTTGATATCTTCATTTTTCTATTAAGTAAATTATGGATCAGAAAGCTTGAGTAGCTCTCCCAGAGTTTCACAACTAAAAAATGTTAGAAAGCAAATATAGCTCTGGTCAGTCTGCCTCAAAATCTGTGTTTTGTTTTTTTTTTCCACAAGAGCAAGATAATTCTCCAGATGAAAATAGCTTAATTTTTTTTTTTTTAAACCTAATGGACAATTTAGTCAATCTCCCTTCTCTTTATTCCCATCACCCTCCTGGTGTATGCTATTGCTGTAATTTAGGCTCAGCATACAACCTCTTAACCCATATTATCTTACTCAAAGGAGTTACTTCAAAATTGTTATATATAGATCATACAGGACATGTAAATACTATCATAGTATGAGTCATTTTAGTACGGACAAATATAAAAGAGAAGCATATATAAAAGGGCAAGATTTTTAACAAGTATAAATGTAAATTTTTTAACTGAAATTGTATTCATGAACTAATTAGATGATTAAATTTCCTTATTTTTTAACTTATGATTTTTCATGGTATAATTATAAGAGTATGCATAATGACCACTGGTTAATCCAGAATCTAAAATTATAATCAATTATATCCATATAAAATTTAAAATGATAATTTTTCAAGTATTACTTCCTCAAATGAAAAAAATTAATTCACAATGAGATTAAAGGCAATGCATAAAGAATATATTAAGTAATGCAAATAAAGTAAATGCCATTATTGCTTTCTTATTCACCACACTTTTTTAATATGCATATTTTTGTTATGCAGGTAAATAAAAATAGTTTTAAGGAACTTAGGAAAAATGATAAATCCACTTATGTAACTTCAATAGTTTGGTGATAAAGAATATTAATCAATTAGAAAAAAATGATGGGGCAGCAATAGTTAAAGGTGATTGAAATGATAATGAACACATCATATTGACCAAATAAAATTTTAAAATATAATACCAATTTTGCTGACAACGATACATTTATGGTAGACACTAGATCTTCGACCTTACATATACGTCTCTTTCTGGTAAACAAAAACTGCTTGAGGGCAAGGATCATAATAATATTCAACTGTGTATTTCTAGAGCATATGAAGGTGACTCCATCATGCATATGTATTCATTTAGTGCCCATGTCTTATACCTCATAAAGCCTACTCTTTCATAAGAAATATCATTAAAAATATATATATTTTACATATTAAAATATAAAATTCGTAACAGGATAAATTAGAATTTTGATCACTTTTGTCTGCTAGAGTAGTCTTCTAATTGATTTTTGAAATAATTCTTTATTAGAAAAATAAACAAGTTGATGTTGGAATTTGGCTGCTTTAAAGTAGGACTAAAATACTGAAATGTAACTGCGAAAAGTATTCAGAAAATAAATGTTCACAATAATAAATAAAATGGAAAAAATATAACTTTAGCTCTTAGTACCAATGTTTTATTTTAGAAGAATCAACAACATAAAACCAGATGCTGAAGGTTTGCAATCTTCTATGCCCATTTAAGAGAACTGTAAAACACTTACATAAAATATGAAAAATAAAAATTAGAGAATTTCATGAAAATAATACAATAGGTAAACTGGGTCATTAAAGAATATTAAATATTTAAAGTTACTACAATCATTCACAAAGAAATAACTGAAGAGTATAAGGCCTGTAATGTAAGATGCTAGGTCAATGAGTATTTATGGACAGCCAGTCATGTTTGAGATAAATGTTATAAACTCAGAAAGTGATTATTTGTAAAAAAAAATAAATAAATAAATTCGAATTACATAGAAGCTAAATATATTATTTGCTTAACTGTTTTTTTCCACACCCCTCCAAATTGTCTGCCTTACATCTCCGGTAATTTGAGAATATTCTAGTCAGATTTCCCACAAACAGAGAAACCAAAATTCCTAGCTTATCTTTAAATACTATGCTTTTAATCCTCAGGTTAAATATTTTACATCTATCTTAAATGGCTCGATGTCTGCCATTAGCCCATAGAGATTTTGATTCAATAAAGCTGAGTTAGGCCCTGGAAATCTGCATTTCAATAAGTATCTCAGGCAGTTTGATTCATATACTGTGTGGAGTTCTTTGTGAATAAAATCTCTATAATCGGTGTCTAAGTCTTGCCAATCTCTCTTTGCAGTCTCTAGCTCATAGTCAACATCTTCACAGTATAATTCTATCTCAGTGCAATAATTATCAACTCTTACCAGAATTTCTGCAGACTTTCCCCCATGACATTGTGGACTGAAAATTAATATTAATCATCCTTAATTCTGAAAATTCTTAAAGACCCAGACTCTGATCATCTTCACAAACTTTCACAATCATAGTGTTAATCCTTTGTCTGGAACATAACAGATTTATTTGTTGAATTACTGAATAAATCCACGTTATTGCTAGATCAGTCCTGGAAAATCCTGTTTTAATCAGATCACCCTCTGTAATATGAATGCATTGTGGTTACTGATCGGAAAAATTAAAACTTCCTGAAATCTTAGCTTGATATTACGAATTGTTTTTGAATTACATCGACTAAGACATCGCATGAAATCATTGAATTTACATTTGCCCAAGACTATTTTTTATAATTCCTTAGTTCAATCCTTAATTTCCAATTTTAATCTATCTGTCAATTAATCAATAAGGTTTTGGAAAATCCTTATTAAGAACATGATTTCAGGGCGCCTGGGTGGCTCAGTGGGTTAAGCCGCTGCCTTCGGCTCAGGTCATGATCTCAGGGTCCTGGGATCGAGTCCCGCATCGGGCTCTCTGCTCGGCAGGGAGCCTGCTTCCTTCTCTCTCTCTCTGCCTGCCTCTCAGTGTACTTGTAATTTCTCTCTGTCAAATAAATAAATAAAATCTTTAAAAAAAAAAAAAAAAAAAAAAGAACATGATTTCATGTAAAGAAACTTTTTCATGGGACGCCTGGGTGGCTCAGTTGGTTAAGCAGCTGCCTTCGGCTCAGGTCATGATCCCGGCGTCCTGGGATCCAGTCCCACATCAGGCTCCTTGCTCAGCAGGGAGCCTGCTTCTCCCTCTGCCTCTGCCTCTGCCTGCCATTCTGTCTGCCTGTGCTCGCTCTCTCCCCCTCTCTCTCTCTGATAAATAAATAAAACTTTAAAAAAAAAAAAAACTTTTTCATATGTGTGATAATTATAAATCTAGTTGTAAAAGACATAGATACGTGAAGATATGAAAGTAGCATGACAGTAAACAGCAAATTCTCAATTATATATGTATAATTGTATATAACTATATATACAGTTTGGTATACAGATATGTATATTTTATATATATATATATATATAGTTATAGTTATACAGTTATACATATAAACACACACAGTATTAGACAATAACATTCCCCTTAGGTAAGACTTTGTAGAGCTGAAGGGACCTGAAGCAGAGACATGTTGAAATAGAAGAATATGGGATACCTTTGGGAGATAAAGGGTAAATCAACTTGGGAAAGGCAGAGGGTTTATAGAGAGTTAGAGTATGAAATGAGTTTTAAAGGGTAGCCATGATTTAAGAGATTTATGTCTGCCAGGTCAAAGGATTTGTAAGTTTATCCTATCAGCTCTGTGTTAACTTGATGATTCTGGTGAAGGTAAGTGGGCAGCTGAGTGGTATAAATTAGATGATATTCAATGCTCTTAAAATTGAAAATAAAATACATTGGAAAACCAAAGTGCCTATGTCTTGCTGTTTAATCATATATTAAATAATCAGTGAGCACTTACTCTATGCCAGGCACCCTGCTAGATAATGAGAATAAATGTTGGGCAAATGACACGTATAAAGTCATTTAAGGTTTAATGGGAGAGACAGACACTAATTGGGTAATCACACAACACATTTACAACCAAAAACTATGACCGTTTCAATAGAAAAACGTATGATGTTTCATAAGTTTAGATCAGGATTACAGGAATGGTTTTGCTGAATAAGTGACTTTGAGCTGAGTTCTTGGAGATCAGGGCACAGGGTACATTCAGGAATTTGAAAGAATGCCAGTTTGACAAAGAGGGAGGAAGTTAAGACTTCCTTCTCCTAGCTGGAGGAGGAGGCAGGAGCTGGATTAAACAGGGCTGTTCAGAATGTTTTAGTGGCACTGCATTGGCTTGAGAAGAGCCATGGTGGTGTGTCACTGAAGAATGTTAATCAAAGATTAATACTGAACTTAAAACAATCCACTTAGGCGAGTATATGGGAAGGGCAATTGGATGTCTGGAATATGTGGCTACTCAAATGAGTAATTTATCCAAGTAAAAAATGATGCTGAATTTGGAATTATGATAATTTGGGAGATAGGAGTAAAAGGGCAGATTTCAAGGATATTTAGATTAAAACTTAGCCACACTGGCTATTGGAAGTCAGACAAAAGGAGATTTTAATTACAATTAGTTGCTTTTTTTTTTTTAAGATTTTTATTTATTTATTTGACAGACAGAGCTCACAAGTAGGCAGAGAGGCAGGAAGAGAGAGGAGGAAGCAGGCTCCCCGCTGAGCAGAGAGCCCGATGTGGGGCTCCATCCCAGGACCCTGAGATCATGAACTGAGCCGAAAGCAGAGGCTTTAACCCACTGAGCCACCCAGGCGCCCCTACAAGTAGGTTTTTAGGCACAATTATATATGGATGATGGACTTATTCATTAAGATATATATATTTATTTTAATATATATGAGTTCATAAAGTAAACTTTAATTAATTAAAGCTTTATAGTGTTTTTAAGTATGTGAGAAATTTCTCCTTCTTAAAATATTTTATTTTCTTAAGTTGGTCCATTACTTGAATCATTGTTAGCATTTCAGAATTATCTTGTGAAATGCTATGACATTCCCTGTGGGATTTTGATTCAAATCAGATTAAAACTATGATACAAATGAGGGAAAATTAATACCTTTTAAAAATATTCCATTTTCCAAACTCATTTTGATACCAAAAATACATTATAAAGTATAACGATAAATCGTATCTATTATTTAATATATATATAATAGACAGCTGTTTCATCTACTTTTCAGTGTCTGATATGGGTCATAGTGGAGTTGATTCTGGCCTCATTAGTATCAAGGTTTAAAATAACTAAACTAAGTGCTTATAGATTATTGTGCATGTCAAAATCTGAAGCTTAAGAATTCAGTAGTACCTAAATTATTCACTTAAATTTACAGGCACACTGTGCATGCTGGAAAAAATAGCATGCTTAAAGAAACTGTGTGCTGCTTTGCTGTCTGCAACTTCGTTATTTTTATTACTTTTGTATCTCAGCCAAAATTATCTAAATGTATTGGAGGTTGAGAAGCAAGGGCACATAGACATAGAATTACAGTCAACTATAATGGATTAGGCTGTGAGCTGAGGATAAGTATATCTTTGACAGGCTGCAAACCATGTACAAAATTATTAAAGTAATAAAATGCAACTTAAAACCTAAACTATTACTGATTCTAAACATGATATAGCATTTTCAAGGATTAATTTTACTTTTGAAGGAAAAAAACCCAACTCTGTATTTAAATAAAATTATATTATTAAATAGCCATAACCAGTATCACCTTAATAAATATGGTATAACAATATTAGAAAATCTAAGTAACCCTTACCTTCCCATTCTTCTATAGTATAGCAGCAATATTTTATATAATGTAAAAAAAAGTTACTTAAAATAATGACCAAAGTAATGCAAACATTTAACAAAAGAATAATTCAACAAAATGTAATTCATTCTCAAATTAATTCAGAGTATTAAATAAAAATCAGATATCTTAAATATTAAACTTATCTTTGGCAAAGGGATATAATTATTGAATAAATGATTTAACTTCATTTGCCTACTTTGAATTAAAATTGCACACCTTAGAATTTGGTACATCATCTCATTTACGTTAGTTCTCACAACAACCTTGCTTATGAAAAAATAAAAGCTTATCAACTTAAGTGTTTAAAGTGACATTTCTAGAAATATGTAATTCTATAAATTGAAACTATACTTTTTATTTTTTAATTTTTTTTCTTCTTTTTTATTTTATTTTTATTTTTTTTTAATTTTTTATTTTTTATAAACATATATTTTTATCCCCAGGGGTACAGGTCTGTGAACAACATGGATGGAACTAGAGCGTATCATGCTTAGCGAAATAAGTCAAGCAGAGAAAGACAACTATCATATGATCTCCCTGATATGAGGAAGTGGTGATGCAACATGGGGGTTTAAGTGGGTAGGAGAAGAATCAATGAAACAAGATGGGATTGGGAGGGAGACAAACCATAAGTGACTCAATCTCACAATACTTTTTATTTTTTTTTAAAGATTTTATTTATTTATTTGACAGAGAGAGATCACAAGCAGGCAGAGGGGCAGGCAGAGAGAGAGGGGGAAGCAGGCTCCCTGCTGAGCAGAGAGTCTGATTTGGGGCTCGATCCCAGGACCCTGAGATCATGATCTGAGCCGAAGGCAGCGGCTTAACCCACTGAGCCACCCACGCGCCCCTAAACTTTTTATTTTAATACCAAAGCCCATACGCTTAGCAATTACTCTATGATAGCTTTGGTATTGAAAAATACATTTCTACTAGATAATAGTAAAATTGAAATTGCAAAATATGATAACAGTACAATAATACAATAATGATGCTGTAGTCATATTACATTATACATTTTTAAGGTAAGGTATTATATCTTATTTTTCAATTAGCAATAATCGCGCCTCGGATAAACCTCATTGGCTACGATACTGCCACTGCGCAAAGCTTATATCTTATTTTTCAATTCACCATGTTTATTACAAGGATTTCAAGAAGCAGAAGCAGTTAATAATTATTTGCTGATTAGTCAACACAATAAAACCTCATTAATCAAAGCTAACTGGAAATAGCTTAATCTGAATTAGTGAACATTTAGAATTCAAGGATATCTTTTTTAAGGTATAACAAAAGTCTGCTAAAATATTTATTTTAAAATGTCTCTGAGTTAGCCCTTGATCAAACAGTGAATAAGGTATATCGTCCACCTGTAGTGTGCTACAGTAAGTACAAATGACATATCTGATAAGGGGTTAATAACCAAAATACATAAAGAACTTATAAAATTCAATACCTAAAAAACAAATAATCCAATTCGAAAGTGGGCAGAAGACATGAATAGACATTTTCCCAAAAAAGACATACAAATGGCCAACAGACACATGAAAAGATGCTCAACATCACTCATCATCAGGGAAATACAAATACACCTGTTAGAACAGCTAGTACCACAAAGACAAATAACAAGCATTGGCAAGCATACAGAGAAAGGGGAAACCTCTTGCACTATTGGTAGGAATGCAAACTGCTGTAACTACTCTGAAAAACAGTATGGAGCTTCCTCAGAAAGTTAAAAATAGCACTACCCTACAATCCAGCAATTGTAGAGACTAGCTATTTGCTCAAAGAATACAAAAATACTGATTCTAAGGAATACATGTACCCTGATTTTTATAGCAGCATTATCTATGACAGTGAAATTATGGAAACAGCCTAAATGTCCATCAACTGATGACTGGATAAAGAGGTGGTATATTTATATAATAGAATATTACTCAGCCAAACAAACAAACAAACCCCCAAATCTCTCCATTTGCAACAACATGGATGCAGTGAGAGAGTATTATGCTAATTACAATTAGTCTGTCAGAGAAAGATAAATAATGTGATTTCAATCATATATGGAATTTGAGAAATGAAACAAATGAGCAAATGAGGAGAAAAATAAGAGAAAGGGAGGTAAACCAAGGAACAGACTTAACTATAGAGAACAAACTGATGGTTGTGGAAGGGAGGTGGGTGAGGTGATGGGTAAAAGAGGCACTGGGGATTCCGAAGGGCACTTGCTGTGGCGAGCACGGGGTGCTGTGTGGAAGTGTTGAATCACTATATTGTATATCTCAAACTAATAGTACACTGTATGTTAACTTACTGGAATTAAAATAAAGAATTTAAGAAAATTGCACAAGCAGCTGTCAAAACTAGCATGGCCATTTGTGATGAAACTGTAATTGGATTTAAACGTTCAAAACATATTGGTTATTTTATCAAATATCATCTGTTTTAATGAATGTGGAAGTTATTCAAGAAATAGGCAACATTATTCTACTGCTGTTTCATGGTTTTAAATGTATTTTAAAACATGGGGGGCTCAGTCAGTTAAGTGTCAGACTCTAGGTTTCAGCTCAGGTTATGGTCTCAGGGTCATGATCTCATGGTCGTGACGCTGAGCCCTGAGTGGGGCTCCATACTGAGCACAGAACCTGTTTGGGATTTTCTCTTTCCCCCTCTCTCTCTGCCTCTCTCCCTGCTTTTTCTCTCCTAAGAAACAAATAAAAAACAAACGTTTTTTGCCTGAGTATAAATCCTCTAAGTAATCTCTTTTGCAAGAAAAAAAAGTAGTATCTTTTTCAACATGTGTACACAGCACAGCACAAATTAGTCCAAATTTAGTCTGATTAACTGGAAACTTAAACTCCCCAGCCACAGCTTTATCATGTTAAATTATTTTGGTGATTTATTAAACTCTTCCCTGAGCATTATAATCAGTAATTAAACAAATTCACAGTATGTACCTTCCCATATAACATACAATGTCCTTATGAAGTATGAAGTATTTCTGTCAAAAGGCTATTAAGCTCATGAGATAATATCACACAACCCCAAAATTGATGAGTATTTTCAAATAACTCCAAAAACTTCAAAGATGTCTGCATCAAGATATACCCAAAAGAAGGAAAATAAGAGAAAAGGAAAAAAGAAAAAAAAAAAAAAAAGACAGGCTCAGAAAGTATACCAGATTTAAGGATTAAAATATGACAACTGAAAGCAATGCATGATTCTGGACTTTCTTTTCTAATAAAGGACATTACCGAGACAACTGAAGACATTAACAAAACCTGTAGATTAGATAACAGTGTTGTCAAAGTGTTAATTTCCTGAATTTCATAGCTGTGCTGTGATTGTACACTTTCCACTGTTCCTGCTGCTTGGATCATGAGGGAATGAAATTATGTATGGAGGTCGTAGGCAGAGACAACCTGAAATGCCATGTCTGTGCAATGTCTTCTTTATGTAGGCCTTTGCTTTTTGCTACTGCCCGGCCCCTATGTCACTATGGCTTCATTCTCTGTGTTGTCATTCTATGTTGAATACAATCTTAGATAATCTAAACAGCATCAAGGCTCTTTGGCAGCACTTTATTTTGTTTTACTTTCTTTTTAAATTAATTTTATGATGGAGATGAGATTGGGAAAATATTAAGAAATACATTAGTCAAAAGATAAATATAACTGCAAGCTGTTTTTATTATTTTTTTACTTTTACTCAAAGATTTTTTAATGATGGAAAAAGGAAAGGGAAAGCATCACTTTCTTCTGTTATTTCCACTCAGGTTTTTAAATCCAAAGACCACAAATGGATAAGCAGATAAGCCCGGTAAAGATAAAGACAGAGAAAAAAAGTAACATTCACCACGTATTAGGTATTTATAGTCTTGCCCTGCCTAATTTCCAGCCCAATTTCTGGAAAGTCTTCCCTTTCCCTTTATCCTGTTTTCTATCAGTTATGAACCACCTGCACTTTTCTGAACACACCAAAATGTGTTATAGCCTCCATATGGTTCTCTCTGACTAGAGATGATAATTTGTACTCCCCGAACCTTTTCTAACTGAAGAAAAGTTATTAGTTTTTCAACTCAAGCTCAAGCTTCACTCCATGAAATTTCACTCCTTCTCAGCCAGACTCAACTCTAAAAATTTACTGTACGTTTTGTGTTTATCAATGTTATCCTCATTGGTATGTTTTCTTGATGAGCTCATCTCTAGACCTACACCTAATAACAAGCCAAGCAGATAGCAGATGTTCAATGAATCATTAAATGAAGCAGAGAGGCATGGAACTTTAGAGAAGTTGAGATAAAATACACACAGGCAATACAAACCAATCTTTTCTGATCTACTTTTACCTTTGGGTTGGAGGAGATTAGAGTGTATTTCATACTCAAAAAACACCAAAGCTAAGAAACAAAAAGTATAGAGAAAGAAAGATGGAAATATTTACAGAATGAAAACATATTAAAAGGAGAAAAAAGAGTTGTATATCTAACGATTTCCCCATTTTGCAAGATTTTCACAGGAGATAGAGACAGCAAAAGCGTGTGCTTTATCATGAGTATTTTCAAATAACTCCAAAAACTTCAAAGATGTCAGCATCAAGAAATACCCAAAAGAAGGAAAATTAGAGAAAAGGAAAAAAAAAAAAAAAAGACAGGCTCAGAAAGTATACCAGATTTAAGGATTAAAATATGACAACTGAAAGCAATGCATGAAATGCCATTGAACCAGTCCAGAAATACTCCATGAGAATTTAGTTGTTTCAATAACTAACTCATGGTTTAGAAGTGAAGAGAGGTGGAGGGCTTTTTACTATCTGATGTGTTACAGAAAGCAGAAGAGATGGCATCAGCTGCTTGACTAGAGGATTCCTGTGTGACTAGACTTTTTTGAACATTGGTGGCTAATTGTTATATTTTGCCTATGGTGCAGGCAAGAGTTCTACAATAGGTTCTACAATGAGGAACTTCAATTTCTGAAACCAGAACAGACCTGAGAAAACCAGGATGATTGGTCATACAACAAGAATCTTCATAAGAGAAGGTAGATTACAAGCTCAATGTGTTTAAGGGGTCATTAAAAATGGCCTCTTAACCCCCAAGTCATTCCATTTAAACCTAGATCATTTCAAAAAATCTTTTGAGATTCTCCTCAATGTTACAACGCAGATTTCCTTGTTTAAGACCATTAATACATTGTTAACTTTTCATGAATACATATTTCATTATGTGTAACATTTATTATGCATTTATTGTGTCACTGGTTTGCAAACTTTGTTTCAATGTCTTATTTAAAAATCAGATGAAGTAGTCACTGATTATATATATATATATATTTTGAATTTAATTTATTTTTCTCAGTGTTCCAAGATTTATGCACCACACCCACTGCTCCATGCAATATGTGCCCTTCTTACTACCCACCACCATGAGCAATGTTAAGTCAAAGAATTTAAGTCATTTGCTTAAGCTGGCAGAGCTAATGAATTCTGATTTCAGAGGAATGTTTACATTCCTCTTAAACACTTGGTCTTTCTGTTCTCTAGGGGAAAATCTAAGTATGAGACATTTTGCTGGATATTCTGGGAACTTCCAAGAGATATTATGCACTGTTCTGAAGAAGTTTACCACCTTATGTGGGAGTTAAATGTAAATAAATCATTAAGATACTATTGAAAATTTACATAGCACTTGCAGTACACAGCCTTTCCACAAACATTAAGTCAATAATAATTCTAGTAGCTCATTAAAGCAATCATATCAGGAGTTTATAATTCTCATCTAACAAATCATGAATCTGAGATTCAGGTAAACTAAATGTTCAATGGCTATTGATTTTGTAGCTGGGGATTAGAATCTAAGAATTTTTTTTTTTTCTTATATGCTGTTCCTTATTTTACTTAACTATGCTGCTTGAAGCACACATTGCCAAGTAATAATTATATCATAGAAGTTAATTTTAGGATTATGAATTTTGGTGCTCTTCATGATTTGCATAACCCAAACTTATGGTGAAATTGCATGTTTGCTGAATGAGTGAATCTGCATTTCTAGAGCATTTCTCACCACCCCTCCCCTCAAATGTATTTATATACTCAACATCCAGTAATTATTTACAGAGTAGATTTATAGAGGGGCCAAGTTGCTTCATAAACAGAAATGGCTATTCTGAAAAGCTACAATGTTTAGTGTCTAAAAAAAAAAAAAAAAACAAAAACAAAAACAAAAAACTTGAACCATCCTGGCTTTATAATCCAAGCTCTTCAACCCTTTATCTGTGTAATTATGTAGAGGTTACTCATCATAACCTCTCTCTTTGTGCCACATTTTCTCCTTTGGTAAAATAAGAGTAATATCCTACTCACTTCACTGATGGTTATATGCATTAAACAAGTTGATATGAATAAGGGCTTAGAAAATGTTTTGGCACTTAGTAAGTATTATATGTTTTAGCTACTACTATTATTATCATGGTATTAAGCATTATTATTTTACTCAGAAATTTTCAATTGAATATAGGCTCAGCCCCTTGTTTGATCTTGGGAATATTATTTTATATCACTGAGCTCAATTTCTTCATGTGTAATATTTAATAATATTTTCAAATTAACATACTGAAAATAGTGTTTAATGCAATGTAATTGTCCAATAAAATTTAAATATTTTTCATTTTATTTAATAAACAGTGAGTAACTACAGAGTATCAGGCCCGTTAATAGTCTTTGAGGACGAAAATGTTTTTAAAACAGTTAAGAGTCTTGCTTTTTGATATTTTAATGTGGGATACAAAAATAATAATAAACTATTTTCATAAATATGTAATTACATAAAAAGAATCCATGCTCCACTAGAATATTCCTTAGAGCTATGTGCAATATATAGTTTATCACCTACTTGTCTTGATTTATGCAATTTATTCAGTTGTTTGTAGTCTTTTTTTGGGGGGGGGTATATTCTTTACATTTGTTAAGGGCACACCTTAGATTTTCAACTGAGAGCAAAAAGACCACCTGTGTATACTGTAGGGCATACATATTTTTTAATGATTAGAACTTCATTGATTTTTTTCTTAGGTTAGTGGTGAGAAAGTAAATGAAAGTAAGATCACCTCTAATGATGATAACAAAGTCCCAAACCCAGGTTTTCTGACTCAATGTATTCTACATATCTTTAAAATAATTAATATTAATGGTCCAATTTATTAATGTTATTAGAATCATTGATGAATTTTCTGAGTATAAAGTTATGGAGTCATTACATTTTAAAATATAATCATAAAATTATATGCATAGAGGGCCATGCATATACAGTTTTGAATATGAAACTGTCACAGAGAAAAATGTTAGCTAGCAAAATCTACATTAATGCAAGCATTAATGTTCTGTGGGAGACTTTCAGTTTAGGCTGGGATAAATTGTGATCATGGTGGTAAATTGCTTAGTATAAGGGAGAGAATAACCTAAACAGGATTCCCTATATATCCTAGAAGAGTTCCCTGTTACCCCTAACCTAATAGTGATTTTTATTACTATAAACACTTAAACTCTCTATAAGCAACTTTCATATGGGCAACTAAATTTATTATATGTGAACATTTATATATTCTGAAAATTGCTAAAACAATATGACTCACTCATCAATTTACTACACCAGGAGCATATATTTTTAGAAATGCTGATGTGAGTTTTGTAATTATTATCATACCTCAAGCTGTAGTGCCCACAATAGAACAATTATTTAAGGATATTCCAATTAGCTACTTTATTTTTATTCAAAATGTTATTTCTTTTTAAAAATAATATGCAGTAGATCAGCAGAAATTGGTCACAATGAGCTATAATATTTTATACAATTATGAATATATCATATTTATTTGCATTTCAAAAAAAACATTTTTGCTAACAGTAGTAATCCAGTATTTTGTTTGACCTTCCATGGTATTATTTCTAAATAGCAGAATATTTTGTTAGTCATTTGATAGGAAAATGTTAAAATATAACATATATTTTATATAAATTTGGGGGGATATGTACACTAAGATAAGCTTTTCTCAAATATAGTCAACCTGAAGTAAAGCAAAAATAATAAAAAAGGGAATTTCATTGATATTTCTTTTTTTGTGCCTTTTTCCTATTTAAGACTTCTCTACATTTGATTTTTAAAGCTTGACCTTTTTTTATGATCTATACTATTATACTCATCTTTCTCCTTCTATCTTTGTATTTATTCTTGCTTATACCGTGGTATAATTTATTTGTCTCTAATAAACAATGTTTTCATTGCATAGCTAGTACAGTATTGTCACAATCATATACAGAAAGGAAAATACAGTACATAATATTTAATAGTTACCCCCAAATCCTAGATCATGTTTTTTACTGTAAAATTCAAAGTTGGTTATTCTCACCAAACACCCACCCACACACACACACACACACACACACACACAGACATACAAGCAACTAACAATAAGTTCATCTTCATTTTGGCTCGTTCTATTTTCTTTGCTTTATTACACTAGATCTACTTTTGTGTCTATGTATTTGTCTAGACACTTTGTTTTCATTTTATTTTTTACAAGGTGGCAAAGAATACTTAAGAAACAAGAAGCAGACATATCTGGATATAAATTCTCTTGTTTTTATGTTACCAGTTCTGTAAATTAAGCTAATTAAGGGTTAATTTTGTCATTTGAAAAATTTAGGTAATAAATGCTGACGATAAAAATAAATAAATAAATAAATAAATAAATAAATAAATATTGTCTCCTAATTTATAGTTCACTGGAAGGTTAAGTAATGCATATGAGATTCTTATAATACTTGATGTATGCACTGCATTGACTTGTGTCCCTCTTTTCATTGTTAAAAAACAAGTTGATCTTAGCCAAAAGGCCGAGAAGCGATATATCTCAGAGTTTCTGATTCAGTAGTTTTAGAGGAGACCTTGACAATTCACATCTTTTCAGGTGGTCTTGGGACCATACTTTGAGAACTATTGCTTTAATGTGACCTAAAATGTTCTCCGTGATCTTGTTTACTTCATTCTCAAACTTAATCTCTCACCATATTTTCAAATTTATTCATATTCCATATAGGCCTAAATACTATGGGCTGTTCCCTTTTTCCATATGGGATATGTCCATTCTTTCTGAAACATCCTTTATTTCACTACTGCATTGTCTTCAACCTGTCTACTTGGCTTGCTGATGGTCACATTCAAGATTCAGCTCAAACATAGTTTTGTCTTGGAAACTATCCCAGACTCTCTTCTTGTATAATCTTCTTGTAACTCAGACAGTACCTGTGCATGATACTTGTAATTAGCAATTGTTCTGTCATTTTGCATACTATCCTTATGAGTTTCTCATCTTATTTATCCATATATAATCAGAAATGTGTCTGACATTTCAGTTCTGCTAATATTTACCATAAAGTAAAAAATGCACATGACAATCTTTGAAAAAGGACATAAAAATAACAAAAAATGTCTATTAGAGTAATAATATTTTTGGTATTTTCTCTTTTAAAGTTCTTTTAAGGGTAATCTAATTTATATACATAAGGATAATTTATGTGTTGTGAATTTTAATAATTACATAAAATATTGATAAAATTATATATTATAACCTATATAATATTTTTAAGGTGAAGCAATACATTTTTTCTGTTTTCATTTTCTTTATTTAATATGTACTAAAATGGTAAAAAGAGAGAAAATATTTGTAATATATTAAGTGAGTGTTCATTATTACATTATGTTAAAGAATATATATTGTGACACTCTCTTAAATTATGTAATTTCCCAAAATGCAGGGATAACAGTAAACAGTGAAGCAGCAGATTGAGCATATCTGACCTTTTACTATTCCATTATCTCATCTTCATCCTGTAGAGTGTGCTTGGTTATTAAAGTTGTGTGTGAATACCAGTTTATTACAATACAAGTGACCTACAGCTCTTGCAAGATATATCTGTGTCAAGTGTAAGCTCCAGAAAGGGGATGCAGCTACTGGGGAATTCTCATCAACACAACAGAAGCTGGAGGTAGAACAGAAGATATAATTGTACAGCCTAATTAGAAAATGCAACCATGATACTCATTGTGATAATACAATAGGATTACCTTCTCTAGAATATTTTTCTGGGACTAACCCACAATATTCCTTTTTTTCCCAGTCTTATTGAAGTATAACTGTCCATTAACAATTATATATATTTAATGTGCACAATATGATGATTTGATATATGTACCAGATAAATACATCAAACATATATAAAATATATGGTCAACAATTAGGCTAATTAACACATACATCACTTCACATAGCTACCTTGTTTGTGTATAGGGGAAACACTAAGATCTACTCCGTTAGCAAATTTCAAGTATAAGATACAGTATTACTAACTGTAGTCACTATGTACTAATTTACATTTCCCAAAACAGTGTACAAGTAATCCACGCTATTTCTAAAGATGAATAGGCTTTTCTTTTAACTTCATTTAACCTAAATTAATGCACAAAGTATTTAATAAAATAACAAGGCAACAATTTTTGATGTGTACATTTAAAAATATGTTGAGAGAGGAGCTGTTTTAAATATGCAGAAAATTCTCTCAAGTACACCTGCAAACTAGAACAGAACTATTTTAATTAATATTATATTTTCCTTAATATCCAAAATAAATATGGTGGGGTATAAACTCCTTATGCCTTTAGAATTCATAAAAATAAAAGATATCTGTACTATATTACCAAGGCCCTAATATTTAATATAATATATATGGAAAAAAATTCTTTGAGAAAAAAGTACTATTCATAAAATAATTAAAACAATGCAAAGGGATTTACAAAAACTATCTTATGATTACATTGGATATAATACATGTGGGATATGTCTCTTTCTACAAATTGTTTACATCTAAATCTTAGCCTTGCATTTTCATGCTTATAAGGACAGATTCTTATTATATTGTGACTATTCCGCTGGGCTGAGATTTATAATTTATTATTAAAGAAGAATTCTAGCCTATTAGGAATAGTCATTTAAAAATATATTTAGTTGCTACTAATAATGCAGAAGGCAGTTTGCTTATACTTATCACTGAATAAGAATTTCATATTTAAAATGATTAGAAATTATGAAAATAAAGTATAAGTACAGTAAATAGACTAATGGAAAGAAAATTAACTTGACAATTTGCACATACCATATTGACTGGGTAGAGACTTTGTAATCTCTGTATTCCTTAGTGGAAGGCATAGATGTTCACTTATGCTGAGAATTTAATTAAGAGCGGAATGTTGACTTTTTCTCCTTGCTTTAACTATTCTCAGAAGATTAAATTGCCATTTCTTGCCCTTCTACATTTTGTTTATTCATCACATTTTTATCATTACTGTTTTTGTTTATAGTTAAGCAGCTTTAGCAGAAATTTCCCTCTAATACTGCCCTCCCTCAAACAGAAATGCCTGCTCATCCCTACTGATTAGGTAAGCCAATGGTTGCCTGTCACTAGATTTAGGTCCAGAGAGAAACACATGTAAAATTTATTTTAAATCCAGTAAATTAGGGGTGCCTGGCTGGCTCAGTCAGTGGGCATACAACTCTTAATCTTGGGGTTGTGGGTTCAAGCTCCAGGTTGAATATAGAGATTACTTAAAAATAAAATAAAATAGCTGTGAAGTGTGTAAACCTGGTGATTCAGACCTGTACCCCTGGGGATAAAAATATATGTTTATAAAAAATAAAAAATAATTAAAAAATAAATAAAATAAATAAATCCAGTAAATTAGTGCTAAAATACATTAGTAGTAGGACTAGATTTGTCATTGCTAATTTTGTTATGAGATTTTTTTTTATCTGTTGTATTTTGTGCAAGTGTTGCCAAGTCTTATCTCTAAGATATGCCTTGTATTCCCAGCCAAGATATGCCTTGTATTCCCATCTTCTTACCAATGTCTCTGAATTCTGTTTTGGCCTTAATATCCCACCTCTGTTGCGAACTTGCTCTCTGATTTGCTTCCAGATCTTTACATCTGACCTGTTTCTTTGCTACTCCTTTTTCCAATTCTGTACTCTTCACATTCTAAGGGTTACACTTGTTTCTAGATTAAAGCCTATTTTGATAGTAATTCAAAACTTACTCTGTCTCATCAGAAGTAGCTACCCAATCCTGGCATTGATACTGATTATTAATATAAAGGTCTGAGGTAACACAGAGCTATGGTAATATTTAGAGATAAGACTTGGCAACACTTGCACAAAATACAACAGATAAGCAGGCAATTATCACAAACTATGTATCATAGGTACAGTTATTAGTTATATTAATTAATATAATAATTATTTTTCATGGCATCTTTCAGATAATGAATGCTGCATGAACTGTAAGTATATTAACTTATATTTTTAACATTTAGCAACTGAAATTTTTAACAATTGTTTTAATTCTACCTCTATCAAGAATTTCATCTTTGTTTTCTCTTTTTTAAAGATTGGGGGGGCCAGAAGGAGAGGGAGAAAGAGAATCCCAAGCGGGTTCTATGCTGGAGGAGGGGGGGGTTCAATCCCACAACCCCGAGATCATGACCTGAACCAAAACCAAGAGCCAGAAACTGAACTAACTGAGCCCCCAGGGGCCCCAAGAACTTCTATCATGACTAATATCTCTTCTATAACCACCAATAAAGTGAGCTAAACTATGACTAAATGAGGAATAGAATGTGGGAAGAAATCTTCATAACAAAAGCAATTTTATTTTTAGAATTTGTTCTTATTTTCTTTGTAGGAACATCGTATCTTCAATTTAATATTCAGTGTTCAATATTTTTAACTGAATTTGATATATTATAAATTATTTTTCTAATAAAAATACATTTCCTAAACCATTGTCAACATTCCAATTATAGTCCTATACTCTTCTTTTTTTTTTTTTTTAAGATTTTATTTATTTATTTGACAGAGAGAGATCACAAGTAGATGGAGAGGCAGGTAGAGAGAGAGAGAGAGGGAAGCAGGCTCCCTGCTGAGCAGAGAGCCCGATGTGGGACTCGATCCCAGGACCCTGAGATCATGACCTGAGCCGAAGGCAGCGGCTTAACCCACTGAGCCACCCAGGCGCCCCCTCCTATAGTCTTTTCTATCAATGATATTATTTGTCATTAGTCTAGATCATCCACTTCTAAAGCTGAACCAACCACTGTCCGAACATCTTTAAAAATGGGAATGACATTCTTCCTACTGCATTGTATAGCAGACTCTCATGTCGAACATTTTTGATCCATAGGCCAACCTAATTCATAAACTTGAATTCTAAAGATTCTCCCTGAGATGGCTCTCATTTAATTCCATGTAGTTAGAACCCATCCCTTGATATAAATTAATACTTTAAAAATTCTTTCTTTTTTGGATATTAAAATAAAATTCATCTTTTTAGGGGTATCACTCAGTGAATTTTGGCAAACCTATGCAGTGGTATGACCACCAGCACAATCAAAATAAAAACTATTTCTATTGTCCAAAGACATGTTTTCATTACCCTTTGTAGTATTTACTTTTGACTTTTGTCCTACCCCCAGGTCCTGCCAACCAGAGATATGATTACAATTCCTATAGATCCACCTTTCTTAGAATGTCATATAATAAACTTTCCTTTTTTAGATTAACTATTTCATTGTTATTTAAAGTGAATCTATAAGGGCAAAAAAACCAAAAACAAACAAAAAAACCCACAAAAAATAAACAATAAACTTGTTGTAATGAGACAGTATTGTTGTTTTGATCCTAGACATTGTGTCTTCCTATCTTCCAACTGCAAAGAAAATGGTGTTTTTCAGGGCTTGAGGCTTGGAAATATTATGAGGGTTATTTATCTAAGTTGCAGCTCGTTAAGAATATTTCATACAATTTGAGAATGGGGGATCTTGAGAAATCCAAAGACATTCTTGAATTAGGAAAAAGCTACCTTGACAAGTAAAACAGCAGTTTTATCTGTTGTTTCCCAGATGAGACAACCAAAGCATTTACATTCAAAGTGGACGGAGTGGAAGATGAGGCATTACGTCCTGCTGAGATAACCTGTTGCATCTTTGCCTGTCTTCAAGTACATGTTTTGAGTGAGCAGGGATTAATTTCTCTCTCTGCTCAAGTTATGCTGGTGTATTTCTCAGAGAGGAGCATAAAACAGCTACACAGAAGACAATGAGAAATGATTGAAAATTCCAGTGATTTTAGGGGAATGGAGTTCATGTCGCCCATTCAAGAACAGTGATGATTTTCTAGTGGGAAAAATAGAACTGAAAATTGCATACTTTGTGATAGTTTGGTAGCAGAATGCAAAAGAAATGCATTGAAATAGCATTTAAAATTTCCTCAGGAGCATAAACAGTTTATCTTTCTTGCCTGTGAGCAGCGGGGTACAGCATATGGAACATACATACAATATGAGGGAAAACTGCCAAACAGGAGGGACATGATCATTTCTTCTCTGTGATCCCAATTTGGTCTATAGATTCTTAGGCATTATTCCTGCTCTAGACATGCTGGAGATAGATTTAGGATGTATAAGCATACGTATTTGAAAATTTCCACCAGAAGAATCTAAAGGTTTGAAAGAAATAAAAAATTACATAACCTACATAATTCTCTTGAGGAAAAATAATAATAATACTCCCTACAATTTGTTTTAGGTATGACATTCGAGAAGTTTGAAATGATTGGTTTGTGCATTGTAGTTTATAATTATGGCCCTATGGGGAATTAATTAATGTAATTTTAAAATCCCACTGGCACTGTAGAAGAGAAGGGACACAAAGACTTGCCATTCATTTGAACTTACTGGCAGGGGGGGAAAAAAGCAATAAAACTTCATTATAATGAAATTATTTATTGGACATTGAATATCATAATCATTATTAAATCATGCTTTAAATTTTAAACAATACAAGTAAATTTATAACTAAATAACAATTTTTAAATAAACTTTAAAGGATATCACTGAAAAGAAGTTAGGTTATGGTGACTGGACAGAAATTGATAGGTTTTATATGGAGATAGATGAACATATTTTAGAAACTGGTGACTTATTCCTTAAACTTGAATCTCTTAATGATTTTAATTCTTTCCTTTTGTTTTGATGAAGACTCAGTCTCCTATTTCTAAAACTGCAGTAATTTTAATTATCTTTTCTATTTGAAAAATAACACTGCAAAGAAAACACTGGACTTCTCACATCATTATTCAACTTCCCAACCAACTTCAGAGAGAACTGGTATGGCAAAATTATTTAAGTTTTTCATTAAATTATTTTTCATATTTTGTTATAGTTGGAATCTATAAACCTATAAACGTTAAATATAAATTATTTATGAAGGTAACTGAAATTTTAAAGGGTGTAGTGCATTCATTGCCAACTTGCAGGCTTTCCTATGCAGTAATAACATATTACGGTAGCTCCCCACCTGAAAAAAAAATCACAATAACCTGTACAAAATGAACAAAAGGAAGGTAGTAATATGACAGTGAGAATGAGTAATAGTAGAAAAACAAGAAATCAAAAGATACTGAAAAATATTACAATTTTTAAAATTTAAATATTTTCCTCTTCTAGGCCCTCTTCACACACGTAGAAATTAAAGTCACTGAATTTGTATTAAGAAGGGAGATGATGTGGGGCACCTGGGTGGCTCAGTTGGATAAGTGTCTGCCTTCCTCTCAGGTCCTGATCCCAGGATCCTGGGATAGAGGCCCTCATGGAGCCCTTGCATCAAGCCCTGAAATCAGCCCTGCAGGGAGCCCTCCAAAGAGCCCCCTGCTGGTGGGAAGCCTGCTTCTCCCTCTCCTTCTACCTGCTGCTTCTCCCTTGTATGCTCTCTCTCTCCCTTTCAAGTAAATAAATAAACTCTTTAAAAGTGGGGGGAGGGGGATGATAATTTTTGTTTGTTTTTTTAAGATTTTATTTATTTATTTGACAGACAGGGATTACAAGTAGGCTGAGAGGCAGGCAGAGAGAGAGAAGGAGGAAGCAGGCTCCCTGCCAAGCAGAGAGCCCGACGCGGGGCTTGATCCGAGGAGCCTAGGCTCACAACCTGAGCCGAAGGCAGAGGCTTTAACCCACTGAGCCACCCAGGTGCCCCATGATTTTTAAGAGCTGCTGCCAACCGAAAAATTTTTTTTTTCTTGAAAACTTCCCATTCTTGAAAACACCATATACAAACATAAAAATGTCACCCTTCAAATAATAAATCCAGCTCTTTTTTTTTTCCAAAGCAAGGAAACAAACAAATAAACAAATCAGAGTAGTCAGGTTGTGGAAAAATACTTGTAGTTCACTTTCTAAATCCTTTTGAATTCTCTCCAAAGTCATTCTCTGTATTCATGGAAAGATAGTACATTCAGGCAATCAATCATGCATTTCCTCTGATGGTGCAAAATAGGGATCCTCAAAACAAAACAAAACAACAACAACAACAAAACCTTCAGCTCCCCCTTACTCCCAGTCAGCACTTGTGCAATTACTTAGTTATTTGAATTCTTAACACAGCTCAAAAGGAAGGCTAAATACTTAATTCTCATAGGATTTCATTTGCTGGTAATTCTGATCTTAAAGGACATTTGATGATATCTTTCCTTTTCATCTCCAAATTACAGCTTATCAGTTGGTGAATTCTTTTTAACTTGCATTATATTGGGGGGGAAATGCAGAAATAGCAACAAAATTAAAGGAAATCAAAAGTTCCAAAATCTTTTAAGATTGACATCCACTTGATTGTTACACCAGGGATTACTGAAGGGAAAGGCACTCCTCCCCATTTTCTAAGTTTGCTTGCTGCTGTTCACTCTTAAGGAGTGAAGTTTAAGAAAGTTCACTCTTGGGGTGCCTGGGTGGCTCAGTTGGTTAAAGCCTCTGCCTTTGGCTCAGGTCCTGATCCCAGGGTCCTCAGATCTAGCCCCGCCTCGGGTTCTCTGCTTGGCAGGGAGCCTGCTTCCCTTCCTCGCTCTCTGCCTACCTCTCTGCCTACTTGTAATCTCTGTCTGTCAAATAAATAAATAAAATCTTAAAAAAAAAAAAAAAGAAGTTTACTCTTAGCTTAGAACAATGACATTCTTCTTTGATTTAATATGTGTAGTATAAATTAATGCTTCTGGCATCTGAAATAACGTAAGGACCTTAGAACCCCTGTCTCTACCTACCTACCTTACCCTTCCGTTTCCTTCTAGCTTCCCAGTGGCAGTGATACAGTGTCATGCATCTTAATTCTCTATGTATTGATGCACTCTTCTCATTGACATTTGTTCCTCCCTGCATTTCTGTGCATCCAGCTGTAATTGTTTCCCTTCATTGAAAAACTCACTTTAGTTGGACCAGCTGATAATAAATTTTTTGTTTTTATAAAAATCCCTTCTTATGCCTTCATTTTTGAGTATATTTTTACTGAGCTTAGAATTCGAGGTTGGCAGTCATCTTTTTTCAGCCTTTAAATAACATTCTTTTCTAGCTTCATTGTTTATTATAAAGTCTACTGTAAGCGATATTGATGATCCTTTGGAGAAAAGTATCTTTTTAAATTTGGGATACTCTTTCTGTCTTTGAATTTTTTTAAAAAACAGTTTGAGGTTTTATTTTTATATATTCTAAAGTATGTAGCTTTCATTAACTCTGGAGTTTGCCTTTTCCTTCATTTCTGGAAACTCTTGGCCACTGTTGAACTTACTGCTTCTCTCCTCCCTTCTCTCCTTTTCTCTTCTGTTCTCTTTTCCTTCCTTCCCCTTCCTTTCCCTTCCCCCTCTCTCTTCTCCCACCCTTCATATTATTTCATCTCAGCCCAATTCACTCCCACCCCCCCCTTTTTTTTTTTTAACCTCCTCTCTGTTTCTCCTTTCATTTGGGGGATCTGGAAGATATGCTAGGATTCTTCATCATGGATTCGTCTTATATCTTACTGTGCCTTCCTGCATTTTCAATATATCTTTCTTTCTGTGGCTGAAGCTATTTCCTAATGACCTATCTCTCTATTCACTAACCCTTATTCTATCTGTATTTTTTTTGGGGGGGGGTAAGATTTTATTTATTTATTTGACAGTGAGAGAGAGAGAGACAGCCTAGAGAGGGAACACAAGCAGGGGATAGTGGGAGAAGCAGGCTCCCCGCTGAGCAGGGAGCCTGATGCAGGGCTCAATCTCAGGACCCTGGGATCATGACCTGAGCGGAAGGCAGGTGCTTAACTGACTGAGCCACCTAGACAGCCCTACTTTATCTGTATCTTAAACAATGTTCCTACTGCTAATTCCAGAATTATTACATGATTCATTCTATAGTTTCCAATATCCTGCTGACATTACCTATCTTAATACATATTATTATGCATATTAATTCTTCTTCTTTAAATATATACATCTGATAATTCCAATAAGAATTGACTTTCGATCCCTTGGTTTTCAACCATATAGTCCTAATTTAGTCCTACTTCTTATAAATCTTCTTATCTTTGATTGAATGTTGAACACTCTGTATCCAAAATTGTGAAGATAATTTGTGGCTCTGCATGTGGTTATTTTCAGCCAGAGACAACTTTTTTTTTTTTTTTTTTAATTTTGGCAGGCAGAAGAGTAAGGACAGATCAATTTAATCAGTCTGGGATAGGGCTGATTCAAAGCTGGTTTTCATCCTTTATGAGAGGATTTATTTGGGCTTGCTCTCATCCCAGTTGAGGCCTGAAGTATTTAACAGAGCCTAACTTCTTTGGCAGGACCTGAACTAAATGTTTGTCTCCCCTACCCATAAAACTGGGAAAAGCTCCCTTCAGCTTCTTAGCATTTTGGCTAAAGTTTAAAAATCAGCAAATGACTAAGAAGGTGCCAAGTATTAGTCTCCCCTCTCTGCATTCCTCTTTCTTCTGTGATCTTGGCATCCTTAGTTCTGGCTCCCTTAGTTAACATCAATACTGATTTCCACTTTTCTAGTCCCAAAAGACTGCTCAAAGCTCTGATCAATTTCTCAGCACTTCAATCCTTTGTAGCAATCATTAAGGGAAAAGTGGCACAGAAATTTGGTTTTTGCTCAGTACAACTCTCTTCTCTGTAGGATTTTGGTTCAAATGCTGGCTACTGAAGTAGTGTTCGTTAATATTTTTAAATGGATTTAATTTTTCTAAAAAAATTAGCTTTCATAGATGTTTTCATGATGTTTGCTCTCCTATAACTTTTCCTTATTAGATTTATAATGAATATATTAGGATATTAATAAAATAGTATTTTATAAAGGGGATAGTGTATACTATGTAAATATTAAAGAAACTATTTTTGATTAATTTCATGAGTGAAAATCCCTCAGTTCTTAGCACAATAATCATTTTAGAACAGGATAATAGGTATCTGAAAAAATAAGCAAACTAAAATATTTAGCGTTCATTGGTTCTAGCTTCTGAAAGAACACCATCTATTCTACCATGCACAGATACAAGTAACTATTTTCATCATTATATAAGAAAGTTGACAGTTATAACAGCAAACAAATGTTTGAAACTGCTCTCACTTTTGAACCATGCATTTACTACAGCCAGATACAAATCTTTTCACTCTTCCACCTGTCTTCCATCTTCTCTCTCTCTCTGTGTGTATGTATGTGTGTACGTATATATGTGTGTACACATATATATACGTACATATATATGTATATATGTATATACATACATACGTACCAATGTATATTCATATATATGTATATATACACGCATGTACACACATATATACATATATAAGTTATATATATACACATGTATATACATGTATATATACACACATACAAACAAATATACATATACATATATGTATATATGTATATACACACACACACACGTACAAACACCATATATAACAAGAACAAGAGTGCCTGGGTAGCTCAGTTGGTTAAGCACCTGCCTCTTGGTTTTGGTCAGGTCATGATCTTGGGCTCCTGGAATCAAGCCCCACATGGGGCTCTCTGCTCAGCAGGGAGTCTGCTTTTCTTCCCTCTCCCTCTGCCCCCTCTCCTGCTTGCACACATGCTCTCTCTCTCTCAAGGAAATAAATACATCTTAAAAAATGGAATATGTATGTGTGTATACCAACCATACACATGCTCACAAACACAGGCACACAAATACGCATCTATCCATACCAACAAGAAGCATAGAAGGGACAAACAGGCAGTTGCTTGCAACCAGATTTTTTGTCCGAATAATTCAGAACATTTTTGTAATGGCCCCTCAAACTAATACTGTCTGTTCTTTTTAAGTCTCTTTTTTCTAGGCTACCTGCTTAATTTGAGGAATTTTTCTTTTATTATCTGATGCCAGATTCTTACATTTTGTGTTTTAATATTATATATTGTTTTTACTTGTATCATCATGCACCTTAATTTTATATTGCTTAAATGGTGCCATTATTAATTCTATTTCTATGACCTAAAGATTCCATAAGCCTTGGGAAGCCAGAAGATAAAAAAAAAACAGAATTTTGAGGAGAAAATTGAAAATCAGTAGCATTTTCAAATATGTAAGTTCTAGGGAAGAAGGATATCAAAATAGCTTCAGGAGTTTAAATAAGTAATTTTTGGCATGCAAATGTGATCACATATCTTTAATGCTTACAGGAACTGGAAGAAATCTGAAGATGATGTAATGACTTAATGACTAAGTCATACAATTCAGGGAGAACTGCAGTGATAAAATCTATCAATTATTTTATGAGGGAAGCTGTCTGACAGATTATGGACAATTTCTGATAACTTAATTGTTCTAACTATGTAATTGTTTCTAATTATTTCAATTATTGAGTATTTTGGTTGTTTAACGTAATGATTTAAGATGTCCAAACTTTAGCACTTTGACACATCTATATTTAGTTAAAAATCATAACATAATGATTAAACTGTCCAAGCAAAACATTCAATAAAATAGCTTTAATAAATGTTGTTGAATTAAGGAACTTATTCAATGCAATAAATGTTTGAATAAGAACTTATTAATTATGCAGGTTGCCATCATTCAAGCAGTTGTGAACTGATATATAGTGACCTGAAACAAAAATAAATTATGTAGATTTTTGAAATCCCAGTGTGTTTAATTTAGTTATTAATATGATCTAGGACCAAAGAGAGTGAGACTTATGCTTTGTGGGTTTTTTTTTTTCTCTAACTTTTAAAGTTGTGATTTATACCTTGCACCAAAATTGACAATAATCTTTTATAATTACCTGAAGGTTTTATATGTAGTCAGCCAAAGTATTCTAAAATACAACTACACACATTACACAAAAATGCACACACATTCATTAAAAAACCCATATTTTTCATTAATTGCACAAATATGTGTACACTACACAAGGTTATAATATATACATATATATATAATAGACTGTATGTGTTATTAATTTATAACTCCTAACTTTGCAAAGGGCAAAAGTGGTTTTCTTTACCAAGTATAAGTAAGTTGTATATATTCACAATATTTTTGTAAATAAGAAATATATTTGGATAATAGTTTTGGTTCTTATCTGCTTTTAAAGCAGAGATGATGGATAGATGATAAATAGATAGATAAATAATAGACAAATAGTGATACCGACCTAACAGATGACAATTTAATTGACTGAAAAGAGTAGAAGATGAATTCTTAATAGAACTACTGTGAAGCAAACCCGGGACAGCCTGCTGTGTCAACTGAAATGTGAAATGTATAAGTTTAAGAGTAAAACCTGGTAACCATTAAGCATAATTTATTGTTTGAAAAAAACATCTTTTTTATGGATTGAAAACTGGATGGAAATAAAGGCCAAAATAGATGAATTAATATATTAGAATAAACAGCTCAGTAAATGGGAACTGTGAAGCTCAGAGCATGTCTCCATATGTTTCATTTACATAGGATTGGAATTTTATGGGAAACTTTATTTTAAATGATGCATATTCAAGACTGGCTAATGCAATTAAGTTTAAAGTGTTTTTAAACATGAAATCCCTGGTATGTTGTCACTGTGATATATTCAAAACCAAGCAACAAGCATTTAACTGGATTGTACAGTTTAGTTGTATATATAAATACATGAACAATCACAAAATCCTGCAACCAAATTGTTTCCTTCTGTCAGTAGCATCTAAAGTCATTGAGATACTTTTTTTTCTTTTCCTTTTTTCTTTTATTTTGCTCTCTCTCTCTCTCTCTCACTTTTTTTTTTTTTCTTGGTAATAGCAGCTCTATTACAAAATCCAATATGAATGCTTTCCATGATCTAATTTTCTGTCTACCAACGCCATGGTGTTTGAATTTCTGATTTGTCTTTTCTTGTTTTGTTGATGAGGTTCCCCACCATTATAAAACATTATATCTTTTTGATGGATTATTGTGAAAATCATTTTGATGACTTCATGTGATATACCTTTCTCACATTTCCATTGTTCATGTGCCCAGAAATTTCTTCCTATCCCATCAGTTCTTAGTGTACTGGGTATTTTCAAGTCAGTTTGAGTGGTAGTTCACTAACCAGCTCGTCTTCATATCCCAGGTTGAAATTTCCTGTTTCCAAGGTATCAAGGGTGTACTCCACAAAGAATACTGGAATTTTGTAAGTGTGGGCAACACATATGGCTCAACACTAGACAGAGACAGTCATGCAGAGCAAATGCTCCGTTCTCTGGCAGAATCTGCTTGTCTTACTTCCCTGGGACTTTCAAAGAACAAATGCCATCTGTGTGAAATAAAACACTGTTGAAGGATTTAAGAGCATTATTCATCATGCTTATATCTTCATGGCCATGCCAAACTGATGTGTTCCAACATTTATTCAGGATTAAAGCATACTGAATAACTGAAGCTGCTGCTGTCTCTCCAGATTGTTCTTCATGTGGGTATTACTTTTGATATGCCAAGAGGAACCATGTCATCACCAGAAGAGTGAGAATGTGAGAACTTCAGGGTTATAAGAGCAGTGAGTACCAGTTGGAGCATCATGACTTAAGACAGAGGCAGTCAGGGGTGGAAGCAGAGAGAAAACAGGAGGAGCCAAGAGAGTGACAGAGCAGCCATAGGGATGACAGTGGTTAGGAACACCTTAGGAGAAGAAGGTGGGATTTTGCTCTGAATAAAGCTGCATGATCTGAATTTAGTGCTGAGTTCACCATAATTTTGTAAAAAGGTTATTTTTAAAAAAATTTTTCAATTCATATTTCATTTCATCGTTCATTTTGTCACTTATTCAGCATATATTTAATGTGAATTTATTATGTCACCTGGGTCTGTTGTAGACATGAAAGATACATTGGTGATAGAGTAGTTCTTAAAATACCTTCCTTCATGGAGTTCACATTTTTCCTGAAAAACTGGTATGTGATGGAACAAGTATCATATTCCTCATGATTGGTATGAGGCAGGCAAAATACTTAGTAAAGTGCAAAACAAATGGAGCTTGTATTTTTGGAGAATAAGTGCCATTAGTGCTCTATCAGAAAGCTACAAACTCAAAAGACATCTGCTAGAGGTTACTTATTAATATTTAAAAAATTGAAATTTGAAATTTCAAAATGAAGTTAAAATTTATGTACAGTAAAATATATAGCTTGTTTGTTAAAAGGAATTTTGGCACGTGTATATACCATGTAACTTATAACCAAATCAGGATTTAGAAATTTTCCATTACCAGTGAGTTTTCTTCTAACCCCTCCCTATTAAACTCTTCTCTGCATAGGTGGTCTATGTTTTTAATTCTGCTCTCTACATTAATCTGGCCAATGTCTTAACTTCATAAAAATGTCATGATATAGTATGTACCCTTTTGTGTCTGGTCTCTTATGTTCAATATATTATTAAGATCCACCCACATCATTGATATATCTATAGTTCATTGCTGTATTTATTATTGTATTAAAATTATGAATATATTATAATGTATCCATTATCCTGTCATTAACAGGATATTTGATTATTATTGATAAAGCTCCCTAATCATACTTGTGCAAGTAATTTTGTGGACTTGTTTTCATCTCTCTGGTAAATATCTAGCTACATCATGGTGTAAGTGTATGGTTTCCTTTGTAAAAAACTATTTTTCCAAAATGGTAAAGAATTTCATATCCTACCAGTATATTATGGGGAGTTTAGATCTCTAATTTTGTCTCATTTTAATTTTAGACATTCTGGTAGAGCTAAAGTCCTATCTCTGTAGTTTCAATTTGTACTTCCCTAGCAAATGATTAAAGTTGTGCACATTTTCATGTTTTTATTGGACAAGTGTTCAGATTTTGCCATTTTCCACCATGTCTGATGTTTGTTTATGCATTTTAGATATAATTCCGTTGTCAGATGCATATCAAATATTTTCTCCCAGGCTGTAGATTGTATTTGAAAGGATATGAAGTTATATTTCCAATGTTTTCTTCTAGAAACTTTATTATCTTAACAGCTCTATAGTTACATAAAATTCATCTCAAAATAATTTATGTATATGATGTTAAGATTTTTATATTTTCCATTGAACTGTCTTAGCATCTTTTTAAAAAACCAGTTGGCTATATATGTGTGCATCTTCTATGGTCAAGTATGTGTAGACTCTTCTCTGTTCCATTTTTCTCTTTGCCCATACTTATATCATTAACACATTGTCTTAATGAAGCTATATAATAGGTTTTAAAATCAAGCAATGTATGTCATCCAAACTTATACTTGCTTTTTTTCTGGCTGTTCTAGGTTTCTAGGTCTTTTTAATTATGGAGTAATTAGACAATAAGTTGGTTAATTAGTAACAAATTAGTTGTTGGGATTTTTACAGGGATTTTTTTGGAATCTGTAGAATACGTTGAGGAGAACAAAAATCTTCACAATACTGAAATTTCCAAACCATGGACATGATTTATCCTGATACAGACTTTCTTTAATTTTCCTCAGAAATGTTTTAGTTTTAAGTGCAAAGATACTACACTTTTCCACTAAATTTACTGTTTCTATGATTTTAATGCACTGAAAATGATATTGTGTTTTAATTTAATTTTCCAATTGTTGCTATTATACACAACTGCTTTTTAAATATATTGACCATGTATTTTACAAATTTTTAAAACCTAATATTCACCATATTTTTTGTACTTTTCAGGAATTCAGGATTTTTCACATATCTAGTCATGCCATGTGTGAATAAAAAAATATTTTATGCCTTGTTTTTCAGCAGTCATTTTCTCCTTATTTTCTTGCCTGATTATACTAGCAAATTTCCAGTACAATATTAAATTAAGTAATGAGAGCTCACATCTGTATCTTCTTCCAAATCTTGGAGGGGAAGTAATAATGTTTTGTCATTAAATATGATATTACCTGTAAGTTTTCAGAAATATATTTTATCAAACTGAGGAATTTTTCACCTAGTCTCATGTTATTGTGAGTTATTAACATGACTGGGTGCTCAAGATTGTTGAATGATGCATTCATATGATATTTCTCTTTTATTAATATTGTGATTTAGATTAATTACTCTTTAAATGTTAAACCAATCTTACATTCCATGGATAAGATCCAACTGGTCATGGCGAATGAATTTTTATTTATTATAAGATTCAATTTGCTAACATTTTCTTAAGGATCTTTTCATCTTTGCTTTTGTTTCACTGAATTTCTAGATATATAGATTGCAGTATTTCACAAAACTGAACATATTTTGAGCCATTATTTCTTTGAAATTTTTTCTGCCCTGTTTTTCTTCTTCTCTCCTTTCAGAACCACACGTAATTATGTTACCTGTTATCTTCGTAGGTCACTGAATCTCCATTTTACTTAAAAAAAAATTCTGAATCTTCACTTTAGATAATTTCTACTGGGTTAGCTCTGGTCTCTCTTCTTCAAGACACTAATTCCCTCATCTATACCTATTTACTTCCCAGAGGCTCCACCATGAAATATTATCACACAGGTGGTTGGGACTTAACATGTAAATGGAGGTGGGGGAGGGCACACAAAAATTCCATCCATACCCTTGGGGATAAAAATATATTATATGTTTATAAAAAATAAAAAATTAAAAAATAAAAAAAATTCCATCCATAAAACTCCTTATGCATAAAATATTCAGTTTTTAAATTATCTACAAGATAGTCTATTTGAAAGAGACACAGACTTTGACTTGGGTTTCTCTCAATCAGAAAGAGATTACTTAATCTGTACTATTCTCATAGTGATCACTGTTTAATAGTGTTTAATTCAAGCTGTATTAATGGCAATCTCAAAATAAAAGTTTAGCAAACTTGAAAATCCATTTTTACATAATTTTAATATTGGAAGCAGAATTTTTCACTGAGAAGTTCTTTAGTTTGTATGAACTTGTCTCTCTTAATTATATATAAAACACACACTGTCAAATCACAATTGTTTGTATGTAATTTATGGTGTGTTAATTAAATTTCTAGGATGGGAACATACATATTAGTACCAACTATCAGCATTATGACTATTTAGCTATGTATATGCTCAACTTATATTTTCAATATTTATTATAATTTTTGAAATAATGACAGAGTACGAGACAGAGGAAAGGCACAATATGCTTAGGAGATTCATAAAACTGTATTTGGACCATAAAAAGGACTTTACAATACTCTGAGACATTTTTCAATAAAGATTGGTCAGAAAGAATAGGTTAAAAAATAAATATAAAATTGGATCACTCTAAGAAGAAAGAAATAGAACAAGTGAGAAAAGAAAAGAATAGTTTTCTAGGAAAACTATTTTCTTTTCTAGGAAAACTATATTCTTTTCTAGGAAAAGAATAGTTTTAAAATGGGAGTTCTATCTGTATGTGTAAGGCGACACAAGCAAGTTGAAGGCTGACTGGGTTAAGAAGGTAATAGCGGGCATCAGATTTCTGGGGCAGAAATGTTGGCAAGATGCACTGGGTTTTTATCCTAAGGGAAGGTGATATTTAAGTTCCAATCTCCTGATGTTTGTTTTCTTTCCTTCTTTCTTTCCTTACTTTCTCTCTCTCTCTGTTTCTCTCTCTTTCCTTTTCTTCCCTTCCTTTCTCTTCCCCTTTCTTCATTCCTGTCATCCTCTCTTTGGCCTTTCTTCTCTTTTCCTTTTTTTCTTAGCTTCTCTCTTTTCCACTTCCACTTCTCTTCCCTCCCTTCTTACCTCTCCCCCTCTCTTTCTACCCTCTTCCCTTTTCTACTCTCCATTCTACACTCCCTCCCTCCTTCTCTCCCTTACCCAACCCCCTTCAGACATCTTTACTAACCATATATTATCCAAAATGCATAAAGAGTTCACAAATATTATATCAAGTTTTATATCTGCACTCCCAATATTCATATCAAAAATCTGACAAAATGCTCCAAAAATATATAGTCAAACCATAAATTAAAAAATCAATGTTCCCTTCATCTCAGTTTCTTCCTTTCCTTTCCTTCTCTCCTTCTCTCCCTCTTTCTTTCTTTTGAACAAATATTTACCAAATGTCTCCCACATGTCAAGCACTTTTCTGTGGCACTGACATCAAATCAAATGGGAAAGGCAAAAGTGTAAAGAAAATTAAAAACTGAACTTTGAATATTTACTAGGAGAATTATATTATAATATAGAATGTAGAAAAAATCTTTACTAAGAAGTGAATAAGGATTCCTAAAGAAACTCTATTGAACTATTTCCTTTTTTTTAAGCTCATTTAAACCTTATTAGTCCATGAAGTAATACTATTGTAAGTATTACCATTACCTTCAGTTAGTTTGTTTGTTTATTTGTTTGTTTATTTGTTTATTCAGGATTTATTTATTTTTATTTTTTTAAGTAAGCTTTAGGCCCAACATGGGCTTGAACTTAGAACCCTAACACCAACAGTTGCACACTCTACCAGTTGAGTCAGCCAGGTGCTTGGTGCCTTCACTTTTAGACGTGGAAAGAGAAGAGACTCAGAGATCAGTGTAACCCTTTTCAATGACAATTCAAATTCACCAAAGGCCCAAAACTATTTCCTTATACTACTCTGTGTCTAGAAGTTTCAGTGCAGACTTTAGAAGATGATGATGATGGAATTGATATCAATGATGATAATAGCAATAATGAGGAGGAAAGAGGAGAACGAGAAGACCATGTATAGGACGGGCAAGGAGAGTGGCTACTTCTACAGCACACACCAGCTGCCAGTTCTCAGTACTCTAGCTGCAGCAAATCACTTAATTCTCTCAACCCTACAATAATATTATGTAGCACTGATGTGGAAAACAAAGGCAGAAGAAAAATTATTAAATTTCCTTAATACCTAAAGTTCACTGACAAGTCCTTAAAACAGGCAGAGTGACTTTCCTCTAGGAACTCAGCTGTCTCCATGTTAATACTTTGCTAAGGGCAAAATACGATTTTATAAACAGATTTATTTTATAAATACATTTTATTTATATTATTTTATAAGGGTTTGTTTAGCCCAGCCCCAAGGATTCTCTAAGTCTACTTTAACATACAAAAAATTCCTTTGGAAACTTCCTTTATATATACCCACCGAAGATACATGTTTGTAATTATCTCCCAAGCATGACTGACCAATATACATCTGAAGAGTCTCATGACTGATTTTTACTCAACAGTACTAAATGACCTTTCCTAACAATAGCTAGACCCCTCAGGATCCTGGAAACCTTGTTTCCAAAATACCTGGGAGGCCTTCAATATCCCTAACTCCCTCCCAAATTTAAAGTATATAATGGGCCACTCCTCTTGACCTAAGCGCAGCATTTTCCGCCAAAAGGTCCTGTCCCTGTGTCAGTGCTTTAATAAAACCACCCTTTTGCAACAAAGGCATTTCAAGAATTCTTTCTTGGCCATCGGCTTTAAAGCCTATCATCCCTCCTATATCAGTACACCAGGGGCTCCCTGCTCAGCAGAGTCTGCTTCTCCCTCTTCCTCTTCCCCCTCCCCCTGCTCTTGCTCTCTTTCTCTCTTTCTCTCTAATAAATAAATAAAATCTTTAAAAAAAAAAGACAACAAAAAAGGTGATAAAATTAGTATATGTCCAGTTTTAGAAAAAAAAAGTAATGGTAAAAATTTCAGTTTCTGTACTCCCAGGAATGAAAAACTAATGAACATTTATAACTCATCAAATTCACCAGCAAATGCTTAAAAATAATATTTATGTGGAAAATAAGAAAACATGTATGGTAAGAATCACGTTTTCCAGATTAATAAATTATATTCTCAATTGATACTCAAAAAAAAAAAAAAAGAAAGAAAAAAGAAAAGAAAGAGAGACAGAAAAAAAAAAAGAAAAGAAAGAACCACCCCAAAACAAATCAATGATGAAATCCATTCTGGGCTTTTCCTACAAATCTTATAATTGACCAAGATGACCATAACGTTTTCATCAGCTTGACTAAAGTTTTGGAAAATTTCTTTCTGCCTCTAGGAACTTGACCTACACTTACAGATTTCAAATCACTCAAATGCAGAGATCATTTTTTTTTTCCTTAGAGAATTTAATCAGAAAAATTGTAATGGTAAATCCTCTGTTCCTTGGAGATATAAATCTTTTTAAAAAGGTTCTGGCCAAATTTACAACTCAGGATTGTCTTGCTCAAGGACTGAGAGGCATCCCTTTGAAATGTAAACATCAAGGAGCTAGTCTTTCATCTCCCAGTCACCAGAAAGGTAGGAGCCCAAGGTAAATTATCTTCTGTTTGGAAGGTATAAGGAAGTTTACCTTTTCTGGGGGGCCGGGGGAGGGGGGGGGGGGGGTGGGGGGGGGGCAGGGCCAATTAGCAAATACAAATGGTCTTTATCCCCTGCACCAGAGCTCTTAGAAAAACCCTCTAGCCGTTGTTTCAGCATAGTTGGGTTCTGACTGTGTTCTGAACCCTAGTCTCCATTGTAATAACCTAGAATACAGTCTTCTTTCCCTATTTAATTTTGCCATTTATGATAATCCCCCAAACACTGAAATAGTAACAATTTGGAGACAAAACCTCTGGATTCAATTTAATCCAAACATTCCAAATTCAATGATGTACTTAATGCTCTGGAAAGAGGACTTCAGCCGCCTCAATTTTGAACTCAAACTTTCTACTTGGGTTCTTCTTTATAGCTTGCCTCTTCGCTCACTTGTAAGATCTGAGGGCAAAGCATCTCTTCATGGGAACAGAAACTAGTTATTCAGGCAATAAGGACTGTCCTGAGCCAGGAAAAGCCTAACATGATTGACTCCAAGACAGTAATCAATTTAACCTTCACTGCCAGCCTGTACATACCTACCCACCTTTCCTTATATAAACCTGGAAATATTTTTGTCATTTTGGAGACCCTCTAGCCTTTGTTTCAGCATAGTTGGGTTCTGACTGTTCTGAACCCTAGTCTCCATTGTAATAACCTAGAATACAGTCTTCTTTCCCTATTTAATTTTGCCATTTATGATAATCCCCCAAACACTGAAATAGTAACAATTTGGAGACAAAACCTCTGGATTCACCACCACTCATCCCTCTGCCTTTGGATTTTGTGGGCAGTGAATTGTTGAATGTGGTCTGTTTGGGACCCCAAAGCCAGATGCACTTGCACCCCTGTGTACTAGCTATACTCTTGTTAAGTAGTAGATTGATTATCCCCAAACTAGATCTATCCAAATAGTCAATAAGAGGCTATGTAAGTACAAAATAAACTTGATAGGATCTCCACATTCACTATTTGCTTCTTTACCAAATTCATGTATTACCTTCAAAAATGACTTTCAATTTTTCTTTTGTATGGGCCTTTTAAATCTGAATCTTGCATTAGAATATAATACTATATTTCTTCAAGTGTAGTATTACTATTAGTATGCTTAAGAACTCTGCATTAATAGATTTTCATTAGATTCTACTTATAGTTAAAGAAAATATAGTTAGTGAAAGCTGATGACATTCTGTGCATATATTCTTAGGTGATCTCATATTTCATATTCACCAATATTCTACAATACTAACAGCATTTACATTATTTTTTTCTATGAGTGTAGATGACATTTAATGAAAGTTGAAAGAACTATATGGTTAAAATTACATTGTGTTAAAGTCAGTACATTTCAGAAAATATTGTAAAAATGTATAATAAAGATTGTTCTACACTGTGATTTATCATTAGTAATAACTTCAGAGCCATTATCTTATCAGTATTCTTCAGCCTTTGGAATAATTCTCTTCAAGGAAAAATATGAATAGAAGGATATCACAACTTTTGACATAGTTATTTTTCATATGATTCTTACCGTTAGTTCCAATTGCAATAATTTTAGAAACTTTCAACAGTTATAATATGCTTAGCATCAGGATCAGGCTGTAGGACATAGGAAATTCTTCCTGAAGCTTATGTTTAATTAATTGAACCAATTTTAAGCAAATCAACCTTATTTCTCAACTTGATTGTCATAAAAATGGTCAGTATTTTCCATCTTCCTGTAGACAGAAAACTCAAAATCAAGACTAGACATTAGCAAGGGAGGGCAGCATGGGGATAAGGGATCTAATGTGACACAAATGAGAGCAAAATGATTTTCTTCATTGTTCCTTAACTCCCACAAATTCTCAGTTCTCTATTTCAGTCACCAAAGATGAAGGTGATAAAGAGCTCTATTATTCTATAAACAAACAAAATCCTCCTTGGTAAAAGTTTTTGAATATTATTTCTCTGCTTTAGATAGAAATTCTAATACTCTCACCCACCTACCTTCTATCTTGCCTCTTAATAACTGTATAGGTTATAACTCTGTTATTCTCTCAAAGATGAAGCCTGAAAACTTAGATTCAACTTTCTCACATTCCTTTCTTTTAAAACTGATTTTGTTCCCCCACTTTCTCTACCTACCTTCATTACCATGTCCTATCAATTTCAGAATATTCTATTCAAGTCAAGGATTTTATACACAGGTACTTACACTGAAAATAAATATAGTAGGCAATTCATTTAACTTAGGTGTCTCTACTTTTCTTCAATGGTATTTCCTAATTGAGGTATAATGTTAATCTTTACTTTCAACATAAGTCTTTTTTAAACATTGGAGCACCTGGGTGGCTTCGTCGGTGAAGCATCTGACTCATGATTTTGGCTCAGGTCATGATATCATGGGTGAGATTGAGCCCCAAAGTGGGTTCTGTGCTCAGCAGGTAGCCTGGTTGTGTTTCTCTCTCTTCCTCTCCTTCTATCCCTCCCCCGACTTGTGTCTCCCTTTCTCTTACTCTCTTCAAATCTTAAAAAAAAAAAAAAAAAAAAAAAAAAAAGGATCCACCTTAAATGTTTGGATCCACCTTGGGGGAAACATTGACTTGGAGATGCATGTTCATCAATTCTCCTTAGCACTTTCTGTGACAGCAATGTGCAAAACTGCAAAAATAGAACCGTTAGTAATAAATCAGTTAACTAGAAAGTAGAGTGTTTTGTGTTGTCAGCCTGTCTTATTTCCCAATGTTGGCAGCTTTCCTATCCTGAGACTGGTGTCATCTAACATTCATTCACTCATAAGCTCAGCTTGGAGTCCAAGTTTGGGGATACTTCAGACCTTTATTTTTACAGGTTCCCTGAGTTCTAGCCTACCAGCCTCCAACTAGGAATCACTAAAATTACCTAGAAGCATTAGTGAACTATTTTAAATATTTCAAAATGCCTTATGCACAATTACCATTTATCTATAAACCATCATTTACCTAGAGGCTAAATAATATCAAATATCTGTATTTAATTGGAATTATATCAGTTGTGTGTATTTCCATGTTACCTGGATTTTACTCTGGGGTAATATTTATTTAGGTATTGGATATTTACTTGATTACTTTCTCTCTCTCGGGATAATAATTTTAAACCTGGCTCATTGATTTGACAGATAGTTGAAAAATAATTACTGTATTCCATATCTTGAGCTAGGCACTGGGGATAAAGAAATAACAGACTTCATGTTGCTTCTAATCTGATTGTAGAGGGAGGTAAGGCAATGATATGATACAAAGTGATAAGTATATCAGCATAGTTTTCTGAGAACATAGAGAACAGATACCTAACTCAGAATGATCAAAGAGACTGGCAGTAGCATATGGCAATATGCCTCTTTGCTTCCATTTGTCTTTGAAAGAAAACATCTTGTAGCTATTTCTGACCTCAATGTGGTCTTACCTTTAATTGCTTGCCTCTTTAATGCCTTTCCAACTCTTTCAACTATTTTTTTTTTTTTAACTATTCATTTACTGTCCATGTCCTTCTCCCACAGGAGCTAACTCAACCCTTGTCTGGGTTGAGAGGAGTTTCCTCTCTCCTTACATGAATTTATCCTATTTTGGCACCTGTTGAAAAGTGCGTCCTGTCGATGTGATCTCATCCATTTTCTTTGTCTACAAGGTAGAATCCTTTCAGGGACTATCTCCAGATCCATGTTTATTCTCTGAGCTTTCAAGCACCTGTGTGGCTTAGTAGTTAATAGTCCAGGTATCTTTTCAGAGCTTTGGTTTTCTCTAGAAAGAAAAAAAATCATAATCTACCTCCTAACATTTTCATCAGAGAAAAACACTAATTATTTTCCTAAATTTTAATATTGGAGTCTTAGAACTATCATTTCTTTATGGCTGTATAGATGTTAAAGAAGAAGGAGGAGGAGGAGGAGGAAGAGAAGGGAAGAGAGGAGCCATTCATTTACATATCCACTAAGCCATCCTTTTCAAATAAGCATAGGTTTTCCTCCATCTCAATAATGTTTCATCAAAGCACATATGAAACAACCCTATAAACAGTCTAATCTAGGGGCGCCTGGGTGGCTCAGTGGGTTAAAGCCTCTGCCTTCGGCTCAGGTCATGATCCCAGGGTCCTGGGATGGATCCCCGCATCGGGCTCTCTGCTCTGCAGGGAACCTGCTTCCCTCTCCCTCTCTCTGCCTACTTGTGATCTCTGTCTGTCAAATAAATAAAAATCTTAAAAAAAAAAAAACAGTCTAATCTACTTCACCCAAGGGTAGTTAGTCTTATATTAAACTTCTTATAAAATATTTCTTTGTTATCACATTTTTAAATACAGAGGATATGTATCTTTGAACAAAACACATCACAGTAGGTATAGTCATTCTCCTACAGAAGAAAAAAAAAAATCGCTGTGATATTATCATGCCAGAACTGGGGAAAAAACAAAACAAAACAAAACAAAGCAAAAAAAAGATGGGTACAGCAGAAATTTTAATTTGTATTTGTTTATTTGATTTTACTTTTACTATCTGACTGACATTTCAATATCAATTTACACTGAAGATGGTTATATGAAAGATTTAAATAGTTACCCATAAAGAAAGGGACTCACTGCTTGTTAGTGGGATTATTGTTTTTAGAAGTTGCAGCATAAGTTGCTTTCATGGACTGTGTCTTTAAAAGCAAGCATTAAAGAGTGTGTTCTGTGGATTCAGCTTGACATGGCTCCCCATGGACTTCAGGGTGTGACATCGCCTTTACCAGCTCAATAGCTAAACTCCTGGAACATTAGCTTTGTGTGCTGAAGGATAAGAGAGTTTGTGGCTGGAGGACATCTTTCTAATTTACTCGAGATTTCCTGATAACTTTGCCTTTCTGGTTTTTGGCATCAGTGATCTAAATTGACAGATCAATTGGGGACAGAAACATGCACTTGTCAAGTTCTTTCCAAAAGTGAGTCTGAGACCTAGTGCTGCTTCCCAAGAACTGCTGCTGCTCTTCCTGTTCAAGGATGCTCTTACTGGGCATCACTGCAATAGATGGATTGATTCACAGATATGGGGCAAAATGACTGCACAGTGGTGAAGTCAGGGTGGTACCATATGGTAAGTCAAGAAAGTAAATATCTCTTTTGGCATTTAATATAATAGGTTTAAACTTCACAGTGAATAGAAATAATGGATAACACCACACTATGTTTTTTCATTAATATATGTAATACTTATACAATTAATCTCCAAACTTAAAAGAACCACTATAAGACTTTATACTTACTGAATCTCTAGCATGGATTAATTAAAAGAAATTATGATACCCATCTGAGGGTGCATTGAGACACTAGCCATTTTTTATGAAAAATTGTATGACCAATATTATGTGTTCCATACCATGTTGGACTGGCTGGTATGTGCTTAACAGGATTTTGCCCATCCAATCAAAGTCCAAAGGGAAGAAGATAGCCCCATTTGGAGCAATGTGAAAATGACAATTAGATTATGTGGAGATATAGAAAGAAAATGTTTAGAGCAAGTTTCAATTTTCTTCATCTATGTAACTAAGAGCGAATCCCCATTCCCCCTTACTAGACTACTGTAAGTGGTCCTTTTGCTTCCATCAGGTGCCTGTGTAATTCATTCCCTACCTGGGGTTTGACGTGATCTTTGTAAACACGGATCAGGTTATGTTGAACCTTACGTTGCCCTTGCAATCCATAGGGTATCCCATACTTTTATGTTTTTGTTTTTGTTTTTTCCTTTTGGCCCCACCTCTGTGACTCTATCTCTGACTACTTTTCCAATTACCCACTATAATTCAGTTATCCTAAATTCTTCTGTTTCTATAACTCTTCAAGCTCTTCATTTCTGTGCCTTTGCATCTCTTGTGTCCTCTGCAAAGACCCTTTTCCTTCTGTATCATTTTTATCATTCTCTGTTCAAATCAATGACCAAGGGATGCCTTCTTCTAGCAACCCTCTTTAGGTCACCTATGCTATTCAGCTCTTATCACATGATCCTATTGTATTGTCTTCAGCATATTTGTCACCATCTGCTTTTATTTATAGTCTATCTCCACTTGCAATTTGAGTTTTATGAGAGGAGGGGCCTTGTCTGTCTTGGTCATTGTTTTATTCCTGATGTCTAGAGCAATACTTGAAACAGTATATGCACAATGAGTATTTGCTGAATTATAAATGTAAGTTTCTTTTGTTTGAACCCAATGATCTGCTTCTAAAGTTAGGTCAAATTGTATCATATCAGTTTCTTATAGAGTCTACTCAGATTCTATGACATAGAAATATCTTCATGATTTACCTCTATTTCCTAAACCTTGAAGAACTCTACAGTAGATTTTGAGTTACGGAGTGGGGATTATTTTTTATAAAAATGCTGTAATCTATAAGATCTTCCTACAATGCACTATGAAGTAAGTTAGGATATAAATATATTTCAAATTAAAAATAATCCATAGATATATGAATACTATCACTGTCATCCTTTTTCCCACAAGCTGTGCATTTTGTATGTGTTTGTATGACTTAATTTCTAGGTTACTGTTTACCAAAACTTATTTATTTATTAGAGAGAGGGAGGGAGAGCAGAGGGGGGGGGAGTAGAGGAAGAGGGAGACAAGCAGAGTCCCCACTCAGTGGGGAGCCCAGACAGAGCTCCATCTCAGTACCCTGAGATCATGACCTGAGCCGAAGTCAAGAATTGGATGCTTAAGCGACTGAGTACCCAGGCGCCCCTAGGTAATTTTGTATTATTTTCTGGAAGTCACTATGGTTGTATCATAAGGAAAAAAGAAAGATTCTTCTATTACAATGGGTAATTGTTTAACAGTATACATGTGTGTGTGCGTGACACACACACACACACACAATCCTGAGACTAGTATTTGCAATAAATTCCTTTTATTAGAGATTGTTATATATAACTTTGTGATAAACAATGTGTAAGTCGGAAATAGGAATTCCTAATGAAATTCTGCTCAAATACATATCGTACAGGCATAATCCCCAGTATAAAAGCCAGAAATATATGATCTCTGAGAAATCAAAGTAAGAAATTGAAATACAAGTCTCCTTTTTAAAAGAGAATCAGCTCTAATTTAAGGAAAGCTATAAAACTGAAAGCATATTTAAAAATCAGGTATGGTACTTTAAAAGTATCCCTTTGCGTATATGAGAAAACAAAATTTACAAGCTTTTAAACTAAGCAGCAATCTTTGGTTAAATGAAAATCAAATTGAAACAAAGGTCTCAAGAAAGACTAAATTTAATTATACTCTGTTCTCCATCAAAAGTGACAGATTTTTCTATTATATGTTCCTGACATTGAATGAAGTAAAAAAGTCTCTTATTGTTACATTGTTTTATTGCAAACCTGTTTCTACTCATCTAAATTATACCTTTATATTTGTATGAAAGTCAAAGTCTGAATAGCATGTTTGAGTTAATTATGGAACATTATAAAAAAATCTCTGCTAGCTAGGAGATGAATTATACTTAATTTTAATCTTTTCAGAAATAATTGAACTTATAATGAACTTTTAAGATTTTGAAATTTTCTTATCATTATTATTCCTTTCATACCTCTCAAAAATCTGTTTTGATTTGTTTGTTTTTCCTTTCCTTTCTTTTCTTTCTTTCTTTTTTTTTTTTTTAAATCTATATGTACTGCAAAGGAGACTTGCATTTTTGAACTAGTATTCTCCTGTGTGCAGATGTTAACATGAAGCTTAAATTAAAAAATAAATTGTTTAATAATTCCTAATTGTAAATTCAACACCTAATTCTAAAAACAAATTTACTATGCAAATTTGTAGGTACTCATTGAATTAAACTTTTGTGGGAGGGAGAACCCAAAACAAAACAAAATCACCTGCATGTAATAATGGTTGTATGTAATTTTAACATATGCAATATTTTACCCATAGCTACTGGATATATGATGCCATCGTGTGAGAAATATACAGTCTCCTGACAAAAAGAGAAAAAATAGGTACAATATAATATAATGAATGCTATGATAGGAACAAGTTTAAGATCTGAACAAGAAAGGCTTCCTGGAATTTAAATTGAGTTTTAAAGATTAAAAGTTGCATAGTTTTTATAAAGAACAACAGAATTTTCAGAGACCTTGGCCATGAGAAATATTTAAAGAGTAAGAAAACATTCTCTATGGTTGGAATGCAGGGCATAAAGCCGGCTTCCTAGGGATCTGTTTTGGCTTGTGAGGAACTCTGTGTCATCTCCTTTGCTTATTTCCCTTCCTTCCTAACACCTGGAAATAATTCAAACCTGGTAAAACTATATCTGTATCTCCTTATGCCACCAACATTTCCTTTCTCTTCTCCGTCTCACTGGATATCTTTTTTCCATTATTTCAGCAAGAAAATTAGAGAAATCAGATGAGCACTTTTAGATTAATATCCCTCATCTCAACCTAACTCATCAAATCTGCAGTCTACCTACATAATTAACCTCAATATCTGTCTTTTCTCCTGTTAAACTGAAGGGATCATGTGCCAAAGACCAATTCCTCTTTATAATGGTCTGGGTTTCATCCCCTTATGCATAGTCATGGGCATCTATTGTGTAATTGGCTTCATCCTTTCCAGTTACTGATGATTCCCACCCCCCTTTCTCCTATAATGCTCGCATCAGAATATAGATATTAGGTAAGGTCTCCCACCTTTAAAAGAACCTCTTCTGACTCCACCATCCACTCTGACTAGTGGTTCATTTTTCTACTCCTGTTTCCATAAACACACAGGGATGCACACACATTCTCTAAAGACTGGTCTGTATTCTTTATTTCACTGTGTCTTCTTCACTCTCCCTCCCTCTAAATAAACTTTGTTCCCATTAATCAGTGAAAATTCTCCCGTCAAAGTCATTAATTGCCTCCAAGTTGCCCAATCCAATGACTTTTCCCCCCAGTCCTTAATAACTCCTCAGCTTATAATACATTTGATACTACCTCCTTGTTTTCTTTACTGAGCATCAAAGATATAACCCTCTTCTTTCTCTTTTTCTCTCAATGAGTTCTGTGTTTAGTCTCCTTTTCTGGTTCCTCCTCATTTTTAAATCACCAAATAGTGGAGCTGCCCTATATTGAGTCTATAACTAGAACCTGTATCCACATATTACATCTCAAATTCAAGCACTTCAGGTCACTATCTTTTCTTCAATCAGTCCATATTACTATCACTTCTTACCTGATCTACTAATTTGGCCTTGTTCTTCCCATTACATTCCCAACTTCAAGGTATTTGCTATTTGTGCCTAGAATATTCTTACCTTAATATTTGGATCACTTCTTTCAGATCTGATGAAAGGTCACCAAGTCAAGAAAGATCTTGATGTACATACTCCCTAAAATAGCAATTATTTCCCCTTATCCAGCTTTATTTTCTTTCTAGTACTTGTCATGACCTGATGTAAGTATTCATCTGTTATTTTCCATCTATATTCTACAATTCAAAATAGACTAGAATTCAAAACACCACAAGAGCAGTCTTTATTATGTTTTCTGCTCTGGTCCCACAGTTTAGAATCCTGACTAGAGCAAAGTTGTCACTAAAAAATTCTTATTAAATTATCATTTAAGTCTTACAAAATGGGATCAAGGAATGAGGAAGATGATTTGGTTCTCCAAAAGAGGTGGGGGAACAAAGTAAAACTAAGAATAAAGCACCCTTTTGCATACAGTTTAGTGTGTTGTATTCTATTCAAGTATTCAAAAATTCATGATCCTTTCTTAAAAACTATGTTGGATTTACCTCTTTTTTTTTTTGCTAAACTGAGTTTTCCTTCAACTGTGGCAGGGATGGCAGATGGGACATTTCTATTTCTGAAAATAAACACATCCCTGAGGGTAAGCTGTTTGGGGCATAAAATACAACTGCTTTAATACCTATTTCTCTAAATCCCCATCTTTCCACTCCTCCCTCCACACTCCCCTCCCTCCCTCAATCCCAACCCTCTGGCATGCACACAACATTAATGTCTGAAAATGTTCTGGATTTCTTGATGACAAGATTCAAGCACTCGTACTAAAACTCCTGCAACATTACCTTGCCCAGACATTGTTTTCTTTGTATTATTAGAAAGGATCATTTGCTTAACTTCATGGATTTTAGAACAAGTCAAATTATTTCAGACCTTACATTTAAAAATTGAAAGGAGAGTGATCAAATTCAGTAAAAATATTGAAAACAAAATCCATTTTTGTAGGATCAAGCAGAATTTCCAATAATAGGTCAAGGGTGTAGGAGTTCAAAGAAGGGACCTAAGAGAGTCTATGTTCTTACTGGAGCCCATTGAATACTTACTTTATGGATAGAACCTTGATTGCCTAAAAGTAGTCATTTCCCCACCATCAATCAAAAAATGAATTTATACTGTGTATCTTGAGTCTGTTCCAAATACTCACACTTAAAATTTCAAAGTCATCATGCACTAAGAAATCATTCTTTAAGATTGGGGATAATGGGATGTAGAGACAAATAAATGGAAATGAGATGCAGAAGTGATCAGATCATATATTTTCTGGGCCAGGGTAGTCATCTTGACTACCTTCAGTGGTTTCTTTAAAAAATATAATATAAGCAGATGTATGCATCTTTTTCCTTGGTAAATGAGAAAACCAACGTAAGTATAGCACAAAAAATTGTGAAATAGAAAAAAAACACATGTAAATTAAGCTCTAGAACATAATCATTGTTATTGTTTTAAGGTAATTAACTGCAAATTTTCTTTTTTTCCCCATGCATTTAAAAAATATACATAATTGCTGTTTGTCTTATCATGCTAGTGTCAGAATAACATATCAAAGTGCCTTTCTCTAGATCACCCTTCCCTATTCATTTTAGGACCTCTAGTCTCCTTGAATTCCTTCCCATCTAGTTTAGTTTTCCCCAGGAAATATCTCGAGCATATTTATAAAATAGTATTCCTGTTCCAGTTGGCTTCTATCATTTTCTTCCTGACCAGTATTGGCTTGTAATTGTGATACCTTCTGAGAATACCTATGCCATTTTTCTTTCTATTCCCATGGCTTCTGAAGCCTGCCTCAGGCATTAATAAAGCTGAGATGCTGATGTGATGTCATGTAAATACACCTCTCCCAGGAACAATTCCCTCTCACAGCTCAGAGAATGTCTATTTCATATTCCAATGAGCACCAGTAGTAACTGTAGGTAGAGATGTACTGCCCTGGTCACCACCATAGTTCTACAGTCTTCTATTTATCAACGTGTCCTGCCAATACCTCAGTAGAGGATTTCATAAATATTCCTGCTTTATAATAGTATCTTTCCATTTGGTCTCAGGCACAAGTTTCTTCAGGATAGAGTAGTTGATATTTCAAGTGGCTTAGCCCCTCATGTAAACAAATTCTTGGTAGGTTATATCAGCCGTTCTATTATCATGTATCAGATTTTATTATTTTAACATGTGAATAGAATAGATTTTCGAATTTAGATCCTTGTTAAATATAGTTATAATCATAGTATATTATCCTGATTGTTTTTACTTAACATTACATAATTAGCATCTTTCATATGTCTGCATTTGAATGTAATGTTCATAATTTTCATAGTTCAGTGTATATATTTAAGGGGATTCAATGAAAAAATAGGGATATCTGTTCCAAAGGATTCTCTGTCCTGATATAGAAACAGTATTTTGTAAGGTTGGGGAAAGGAATAATATACTAAATATTTTGGAGCTACTATTCCACAAGTGAACAAAACTTAGTAGTATAGGTAGAAACACAAGCCAGAATCTTTCCCCATTTCATTTTATTTTATTTTATTTTTTAAAAGATTTTATTTATTATTTGTTTGACGGACAGAGATCACAAGTAGGCAGAGAGGCAGGCAGAGAGAGAGGGGGGAAGCAGGCTCCCTGCTGAGCAGAGACCCCGATGTGGGCCTCGATCCCAGGACCCTGAGATCATGACCTGAGCCGAAGGCAGAGGCTTTAACCCACCGAGCCACCCAGGCGCCCCTCCCCATTTTAATATTGATGAAAACTTCATGTTCCAAGTTTCCAACTCATGACTCTAATGTTTCCCATGTGCCTTTCTTTCTCTTTAAGTACGATAACTTGTTCCAGTAGATCTTGGCCACATCTGTATATATACATGTATATGTGTATACATATACACACATACATCTTATACATACATCTTCATATATGAAGTATAGCTATATATATATATATATATATATATATACATCAGCAAATATTACTTGAACTACACAATGCATCCAGCACTGTGTTAGATGTCAGGGGTATTAAGGATGTCTAAGACATGGTCCCTGATCTGAGCCACATGGCCCTAGTTTTCTCTGGAAACACTACATTCACGTCCATCACTTCTATCTACTGTGTTTCTTGTAAGCAAGGAAAAAGAATCTAATAGAAAGGGAAAATACAACAAAGGGAATCAATTAAATGTTCCTAAGGAAAGATCATGTGAATAGGAACAACAGGAAGATCAAAAAATATCAGCAGGCCAAAATTTTACCTGAGTCTACTGCCATTCTATGTATGGATGATTTTAAAGATGCTTTTTAATATTCATTTTATACCACATCTAAAAGGAACGCAATAAATGCTTTTTGTAAAACTATTCCTTTAAACCAGTGGAATAAAAATCTCTGGCTTGAACTAGGAAGAGCCCTCTGAATGCCCAAAGAGTTTCTAGGGCTTTCAATTAATCAATCACAAAACAGCGTTTAAGCTCAGTTGTGGGGGGGAAAGGTTGACATAAGAGTAATCTCAAATTCACATGATTCATCTGCACTAAGAGTGAATGCTGTATTATTTATTCCCCAAATTTTCTCTGCGAAAGGAAGGAATAAGGATTTTTTTTACACAGACTTCTTATGCCAGTAAGCCCTGCTTTTTATCCTTTATGTATTTAAGATTCCTATTTAAAACAAATGAACAAAAAACATTTAGTCAGCAAGGAACAGTTAGATGTATGCTATCATAATACTTATATATTCACCACAGCGAGGAAAATTAATTCTTGTTAAGATCAGCAAAGTCAAACTAAACAAACAGAGCCTGTCAACTGACTAAATCCTTGGGGAACCAATCACCACTAGAGCTAGTGAATGTTATCAGGGATTATCAAAGCCATTGTGGAGAAAATGTGAACTCTGGCTTCTTATGTCTAGAGGGATCACGAAATGTATGCAGATTGGAAAGAGAAAATAATTAGCTTGATGCTTTTCCTAATTTTGCTTCATGTACTATAAATGGTATTATCTATAAGTTAGTGAGCAATCTAAATATTAATGACCACAGAAGATCAAATATATTGGAAAGCAAATGCATAATAAAATTTGAATAATGAATAATTAATTATAGTTGTACTCTCTTATACAATGATGTAAGTACATCTTCAGAAAATACAATATAGATAACTTTAGAAATGAACATTTCTTAAAATATGAATCACATTAATGTTTTAAATCATATTTATGTCAATACAATACATAATATGTTTTTACCTCTTTTTTCCTCTTTTCTCTTGGGTAAGTAGTTCCGTTTTAGAGAGTAGAAATTATAGTTTTATACCTAATATATTGGGAAACTATGGGGGGTATTTATGTGGACACAAACACATGTGATTCAAAATGACACTGAAATTCAAACTGGAAATTAGAGAAAAGGAATGGAGACTATTGTGCATGAATTATGCATGTTCTCTGTTCTAGTGCTGAATTTAGATTGGTTGTATTTCAACTTGATATAACAAATATTTATTCAGTATGAGCCATGACCTGTGTTAGGTTTCAGAGATAGTAGAGTGACGAGATTGCATAGTTTTTGCCTGCAGGTAGCTTGAAATTTAATAATGGTGTAAGGGAATATATAATTAAACACAAAATGGGCATGATAAAAAAGATTTTTTAAAGGGTTAAATTAGAATGGATTGACTTCTATTAGGAACAGTCAGGAGAAGCTTTATGGTAAGAGTGATGAAGGAGAATTGGTTAATACAGTAGGAAACGTTATTATAATTTACTTACATAAACACAATATAATATTACATAGAATTGTAGCCAAGCACAGTATTATAAAAAGCATAATATGATTGTGTAGAAGTCTTTGATATAAGCCACACAAAATGCTGTCCTGATTGCAGAGAGAAGAGAATATTTGTCTTCTACCTCCATCTCTGCCCACCTATACCCTGGCAAACTCCCATGGGAAGAGATGTCACTCTTATTGATCAGAATCTAGAACACTGTAATTGTTCTGCATTAGTTCTGCCCCAAAAGGGCAGGGATTTTTTATATTTCATTCACTGATGTGTGTCCAGATCCTAGTGTATAATTATCCTAGTATGCCCATTATGCTAGTGTATAATGCGTTCCCTATAACTGTTCCCTATAAATTAATAAAAAAGTCACTGAAAACTGTGGCCAATACATGTTTTTACACGATTGTGTCCATTCACAAGACTGTTTGCTATTTGAGGTAGGAACCACCTCTTGACTTTTATGAAGACATGGATATACTGGGCAATGTATAATGTGTTAGAGTGAATGATGTCAGAAAAAAAAATATTAATGAAGAGCCCGACAATCTACATGAAAAGGGCAAATGGATTGGCATTTCAAGTAGAATAAATTTAAGTAAACAAGCTATCAAACATTTAAAGGGAGCCAAATAGGTTTTGACCTTTTCAGTTTCATTCATCCTTTACCTCAAAGATATTATTAGCACTTAAATTACAATGCTTATGTCCATGAATTTCAGTTCAACAAGTTATCTGTGGGGAAAAAAACAAAATGTGTCCACTGTGAGTTATCTAATTATATAGTAGAAAATCCGAATTTGTCACAAAGCAGCAGCTCATGATGCCCAGATATTGTTATTCTGATCAGGAAAAAGAACTGAAAATACAACAACAAACTGCATTTTCAGGTGTTTATGTGGGAGCACTCTAAAAGAAAAAAAAAAAAAATCTGAGCAGCACAAAAGGAATTTTACCCCTGCCGTCTGCAGGAGGAAGGGAAGGACTTTGAGTAATATCTTTCTTTCCCCAGAGTTGTAGCGAAGATGTCTCTGGAAATTTGACCTTTAACAGATGACTGTCTACTTCAAACACTTCCCCTTTTTTACTTTCTTCCTAATTTATGTGCCGAACGGGAAAAGTAATTTCCATTACATTATGAACGGGTCATCCCCTCCCTTACTGCATTTTCTCAGGGTCAACACAATCATGAACACTAATGGATGTCTACTACAGTTGAGGTGGTAGAAGAGCCTGCTCAAATTGAAATAAAATCCTGTCCACAAATTTATGCCTGAAGTTTTAGTATCATCGATGGTTCTGGTTATCAGATATAATGTGTTAGAAATCTATAGAGATTATAAATCAGATTTTTTTTCCCACTAATAGAAACTTTCTAAAACACCCCCTTTAGCAAATTATTTGCTTAAGAAGTGGCAGGGATGATATTTTCCACATAGTTGAAAAGAGAAGGTTTCAGGCACCAAGCAATTTTTAAGCTAAAAGATAACTTACCCTTAGGCAAGACTCATTAAAAATATTTTGGGGTGTGTGTGTGTGTGTGTGTGTGTGTATTTTCATATATTTGGGGAAATATGTGAAACTCTTGCTTTGTTATATATGAGTACTGTACTGCTGGGTTATGTCCTGCCTTTCTAATCTTCTGCCTATCTAATTACCTGTGTAACATTTAGAAGGGAACTGGGTCATTGTGAAGCAGCGTGTTTAATTAACCAAAAAGAGCCTAGTTCTGGAAATCAAATATGTATAAGAATCATCATAATCTAAATCCTAATAAATAATGCCTTTATGTTACTAAATCGAACTGAGAAAATAAATAAAAAAAAACCTTCAGAACCCATGTATTTGACTCCTGAATTGGGAAGTGTTTTAAAGGATATTTATACATTTCTTACTTGAAATTCTATTAGATTTGCCTAACTCATATATTGTAGAATTCTCATTTTTATTTTAGTAACATTATAATAGTGCTATTTTTCATTTACATTTTACATTTATTAGGAATTTATACTTGACAATGAACGTATACATCAATTGCATTATTTAATCCCAAACAACAACCTTTAAACCAAAAACAAATATTAGAAGTTAGGCAATCAAATCTTAAAGAGGTTGATTGACTTCCTGAAGCTTGCCATTTTTAGCAAGACAGTCCCACTTCTCTATTTCTCTTTGTGGAAAAATTTTAGAGTTAAAAATTCTACATGCTTGGGGTGCCTGGTTGGCTCAGTGGGTTAAGCCTCTGCCTTGGGCTCAGGTCATGATCTCAGGTCCTGGGATTGAGCCCCCACATTGGGCTCTCTGCTCAGCAGGGAGCCTGCTTCCTCCTCTCTCTCTGCCTGCCTCTGCCTACTTGTGATCTCTCTCTCTCTCAGTCAAATAAATAAATAAATAAATAAAATCTTCAAAAAAAAATTTTACATGCTTATTTAACAAACCAATTTTAGCTCAATATTCTCTTTGTTTGTGTGTGCTTGACTCAGACAAAATTCACAAAAGGGTTCAAGAAATTTCTTCTTGGATAAATTGACCTAAGACCTACCACCAACTACTTCAAGAGGGATGAGATTTGGAAGGACAAGCAGTAAAGCAGAGTGTTTAGCACCCAGGATCTGAGTCCAGTGCATCTGTGTTTGAACTCTGATGAGGTACTGACCAAAAGTTCTTGGACTATTTATTCTCCTCCTATTTTTTTTTAATATTTATTTACTTATTTATTTGACAGAGTGAGAGAGAGAAAGAGATCACAAGTAGGCAAAGAGGCAGGCAGAGAGAGAGAGAGGGGGAAGCAGGCTCCCCGCTGAGCAGAGAGCCTGATGCTGGACTTGATCTGATCCCAGGACCCCGAGATTATGACCTGAGGCAGTGGCTTAACCACTGAGCCACCCAGGTGCGCTACTCTGCTATTTACACCAACCTCTGGAGGTTCTGGCATGGATGAATGAAGTAAAACATGTACAAAGTTTAGAAGCGTGCCTACTTATTTGATATTTTAGTCTAGTGAAAAGAAATGCAAAGTAAAGAAAGAGTAATCCCCTGCCCATATAGTATCGAGTCAGTGAATATGTATGTACATATTTATGTGTATCAAGGAGGAAAGCAAAAGAAGTCGCTGGCAGCTGGATAAGAGGAGGCAATGAGTTTGGCAAGTGAGAAGTGAGAATTTGGAGGAGAGGATGTCACCATTCACTGACATTGGACACCTATGACTGACCCCTGTAGGGTGTTGATGTTCTGTGGAGAAAACACACCCCAATCCGGTACAGCAATCAAAATGTGGCATTACCTATAATATTAAGTGACAGATATGGATCTAATAAACTGTAGAAAGGAGAGTTGTAATGTGTTAGCAGTGGAGCAGGGACTCAGCAATAAAGGTTGTTAAATAAGGAATCTAGGTAGTTTTTTCTGTTACAGAATTTTAGATCTGGATTTACTCTGTTATAACATATGTGGTGTAATCTTGGGATTTTTGCACAACTAATGCCCTTTCTGCTCAATGTGACTTAAACCTGTTTTAGCAAAGAAAGTCATATTTTGCAGGGAACAATTTCCTCTTTAAGCCGCTTATATGCAAGTCTATTTTCAAAAGCTAAGTTTCTATGATAAAGTTTCAGGGCTTACCCCATAAGCAAAAAGAACCTGGAAGCAATCCAGGTGCTTCGTACTTAACACATTTAAAGCAAAACCAATATTGTGGCCTGGCAGACGTTTGGATGTTAATGGCGTATTAGGTGACTGCCCAGACCTTTATTACAAGGACTCCAAAAGTATAGCCTTTGATATATGACAGTCTCGCTATATTTCAAAAAGTGGAACTTTTAATCTCCTTTTGAATTGTTAGGTTTTGCAGTTGTATCAGCAAGGCCTTGGTGGTTTGTTGGTAAATTCCAGGACAATTTCTTCCTGCTATGACTAGAAAGAAGGGTGAATTAAGTGTTCTTGATAATGGCAAAGCAGAAAAATACAATTTCACTTATTTCATAGTTTATTCTTTTTATTATGATTGGGAATGACCTTTTAAATATATCTGGTATGAACATCCAATAATATTCACAAATTTTGTTTAAATAACTTATGAAAAGAACTCATTTTTTTTGCTTTTAAGTTACATAATCTTTCTTTTTTCCAATTGTGTTATGTTAGTCATCATACGTTACATCATTAGTTTTTGATATAGTATTCCATGATTCAGTTATGTAATATTTCATAAATTTTCCCTATGAAATAAAATTCTAGGAAGTATATGTATAAATCATAATTGTAGCATTTCTTTTTTTTGTTGTTGTTAAAGATTTTATTTATTTATTTGACAGACAGAGATCACAAGTAGGCAGAGAGGCAGGCAGAGAGAGGAAGGGAAGCAGGCTCCTTACTGAGCAGAGAGCCCGATGCGGGGCTCGATCCCAGGACCCTGAGCTCATGACCTGAGCCGAAGGCAGAGGCTTTAACCCACTGAGCCACCCAGGCGCCCCTTAACTGTAGCATTTTTAACTATCAAAATCAGTGAAACACTACACAGCTATGTTCTTTCTATTTCATTATGGCTTCACCAGTTGGTGATTATTTTCTAATTCATATGGGTTTATCATATGAATTTTATAAATGATTAATTAAGTGCTCTTACCTGAATCTGACTGGACAGGCTACTCTCACTTGATAACGATTACTTTTTTTTCCTGTACCCAAAATAATTTGTGTGATTATCATAGCAATAGTAATAACAATAAAAAAGGTATAAAGGTGAGCTAAGATGGAAGTTTCTTATTTAATCCATACAGTGCGCTTTGAAAACCCGTCTGATTTAGTTTTCCATTAAAAACCATGTGAGCATATTTTCTTGAAAGATATATTCTAAAGAATATCTGAAAATAACATATTTAAATTGATTTATTTCAAATAGAAAGTGATACAATCTTGTCTTACACAGACATAGGACCATGGACTCAGGGGGAAAAAAAAAAAAAAAAACCTCTAAGCAAAGAAAACTAAGGATTTGAATTGATTTTCACAAAGTGATAGGCAACCCAAGATCGATGGACCCAGTCCTTTAACCACATCATGTGGATGTTTACTGAGGAATGACTGCATGCCTAACACTGTATTTTGCATGCACACTTGAGAGAAACTCTCCATCAAGTATGAAGCACTTTGCTGAGTCAGCATGCTGTTTGTGGTTTAAGTATCTTTCTAAATGCAAAATAGGTACCAATCTGTTTCTGGTAAACAGTGTATGCAAGCATAAGTCCCAGTTTGCACTGACAGTCCTTGGGTACACAGTCAGAGTTCTTGACAACTCATATATCAGCACAAGGCTTTGGCCGACACTGGTTGTCTTCTTTACTTAATGCTCTCCCTTTCTCCCTTCACATTAGTTGCTTAAGTTTTGTCTCCCCTAATTTACCTCTAATTCATTCCTAAGCCCAGCTAATTGGTATTCTTTCCGCACTATGCCACTGAAAGTGCTACTCCCAAGGTCACCAATGACCTCGTTTTGCTAACACCGATAGACCATTCCCACTGTTGCTGTTTTTCCCTCATATGAACTGACCCTGTATTTAATGCGATGGCCTCCTCCAACTTTTGTGATTTTTCTCTTAACTCCTGTTATATTATTTTTCCCTTAGGGTTTTTTTTTTTTTTTTTTTTTTTTTTTTTGTCTCCTTATTTGGGCTAGCCTTTTTTATTTCCTTCTGCCTTTGCTAAACATTGATATTTTTCAACGATCCATCCTTAGTTCTTTTCCACTTTCTGAATATTTTTTTTTTCTCCCTTACGTTGCTGAGATATTTCAGAGAATTCCAGAGCAGCTCTTTCTCATGAACTCAGGCCTACATATGCAATTGAATCAGGCATCTTTCTTTCACTCTACTTGTTCCCATCTGTGTGTGCGTGTGTTTCTCTCCCTCCCCACACCACAATCTCTGTTCAGGCCTCATCATCTCTTTCCTCAGTAACTCACCACACACCTGACTGACATGTCTGTTTTAAAGCCGTCTACTTCCATCCCATCACCAGAAAATCAAAAGGGATTTATTCCCCTCAAATATAAATATCTTCATGTCACTCCTTTAATGAAACTAAAACTCTCCCGTGGCCTTCTCTTCTATAATGGTGACAACACAAACTTCATACTAAGGCTTTACAAAGCCCATTTTGTAATATTTCGTCTCCTTCCTGCCAACTTCCCCAGCTTCATCTTTCCCTCTGCCCCTTTGCTCCCGGCCTCTGTCACCTAATGATGCCTTTGTCATACTGACTTTTTTGCAGATTGATCACTATGGATTTTTTTCTCTTATTTCTGAGCATTTGCATTTACTATATAAATGTCATATATTTTACTTGGCTAGCTTTTACTTGTTTTTTAAAATCTAAGCCTAGAAATCACTTTTTTAAGAAACCGTCCCCTGATGCTATAGACTAGGTTAAGCACTCTTTCTGTGAATTTCCTGGTACCTTATACCTACTCCTAAGTAAGTACTTGCCTCTTTCACTAAAGTGACTCCAGAAGATCAGTGCTGGCTCTTAGTCATTGCTATTTTTTCTTAGAGTTTAGTGTAGTGCCTGGAATAAAGTTGCTATTCAGTAAACATTTATGATGTGAATTAAAGACCAGCCACTGAAACAAAAACTTGAGTCAATGTTATGTAATAGAAAGCCAGCATACTGTTAGATACACTCCTAGGTTAATAGAACATTGTGTCATAGTTCTAGAAAAAAAAAAAAAAAATTAACCTGACTTTGCAGGAGACTGAAAGATCTAATTTATAGTCACTCAAAATGTAAGTTCGTACATGTGGTACTGACATCACGGAACCGTATGCATCCTTGTCACTGAAAGTAAATATACTTCCCATGCCAATACAAGAAAATAATGGGAGGTGAAGTCTCACCTAACAGTCTGGAGGGAGGCAGTTTTCAGGGTTGGTTGAATGAAAAGACCTGGACTCAAAGCTTTGAATTCTTTCCAGTGCTCAGGCCTCCTATGCTAATTGGCTTGGCCCTCTGACTACTTAGAGTTGGCAAGACATCCTTACCATTTCCACAAAAGGGATTTCATCATCTCTGTGTCTCTATTTGAAGAAAAAGAAATCTCAACAGCCCCACTCTCATCACAGCAGGTTTCCACTCATACTCTATAGGTCCCAGTTTCATTTGTAAATCTTTGGCAGGGGAGATGTGATTACAAAGACAGAGGAAACTGATCATGGCGGAAGTAGAAATGCCTATCAAGGAGTCAACCACCAGGACCAATACAAAACCGTGATCAAGAAAGTTGCCACTGTTCAGGTTCTGAAATCAATGGCAGATATAAGATGTTTCTTTATTGCACAAATGTATGAGCTTTGTGTATGGGAATGGGGGGCTAAGAGCTCTTATATGGTCAGTTAAAAGGGTGTAATTGCAAGCAGGTTGACTGACTAAATAATTCAGGGACCATCTCAAGTTCAACTTGAAAGAACACAGAAGCTGGTGGCTGGAGGCAACGGAAGTGGTTAGAGTTTAATATAAGCAAAAATAGTCTGCCGCCAGGAGTCTGAGAAGCAGAGTTATTCACTGTGATTATCCTGGCAAATAATTTCAGGGATAATTCCCAAAAAGATCTCAGCTAGATTTGTCTAACTGGAAAAGGCTTTATTTTGAAGGAGAGAAGTATGTTACATGTCCCTTAACTTAGTCTTTCAAAAAAAATTATATACATACATATACTATAAAGAGGAAATAGAAAGATTATGGATATATAGCTTAATATAAACATGATAAGAATGTAGAAAATTCACATACTCACACACACACGATACACACACATTAACACGTGCAAAAGAGGAAAATGACTATTTGTTTAATATAACAGTATGGACATAAGTTCTGGAGATAGGTAAACAACTTTTAACTTGTTTCCCAATTCCATTCCTCACCAGCAATGTGACCCTCCTAACTAATCTTAGGTTTTATTATCAATAAAATTGTGATAATAAATAATTTACAACTCCAAAGACTGTAATGGGGTTAAGAAAAAGGTGCCTGTGAAATGCTTAACACAGTGTCTGGTACAGTGTAAACATCATACGAATCTTAATTATAACATGAAAATCATTATCTATGATATAGTAAGCTATAGTAAAATAAAATCATTTATCTGTACAACTTTAAAAAATCAATTAAAACCTTTTCTTTTAATCAAACATTATGAGCAGAAGAAAACCATTGTCACCACAGGTTTAACTTTTCTTTATTCATATCGCCATGAAAATGAAGTTGGAAAGGTAACATTGTGCAAAATTTATATGTTAGGAGAAAATGCTAATTTTCTTTAAGTTTTTTGAGGCTCATAGTCCCTTGAAAATAAAATAAGCTTCCATGAAAACATGAATCAGGAGATATGGCCTTAAGGAAGATATAAATTATATATCTATCTATTAAAAAGGATGTCATAAAATTACTATAATAGGGGTGCCTGGGTGACTCAGTCCGTTAAGTGCCAGAATCTTGGTTTCAGTTCAGGTCATGATCTCAGTCAGGGTCTTGCCATGGAGCCACGAGATGGGCTCCTTTCTAGTGGCATGGAACCTGTTTAAGAGTCTCTCTGTCACCCTATCCCCTCAAACCAACCCCCCACGAGCTTTCTCTCCAAAAAAAATGAACTGTAACAATTAATCTAAATATATTTGATATTGCAATCCTGAAGGACAAGGAATTTGTTTCCTCCATATTTTATAAGACCGGCCTACTTTACAGCATCAAATGGTTATAATACCTAGGCAGTTCTTAATGTTTTATCTGATGACCATGAGTTTTATAATTTCATTTCCTATGAATCAAAGTTTGCTTCCTAGCTTACTGTTTCCTTCCTCTTTATTCTGTGGCTTGGCATCTTGTATAAGCCGAGCTTAAAATATTCAGGCTGTGTTGTAGAGTTATTTGAAGCACAGAGAATTATTTTGCAAAATCTGTGGTCACTTTTGGTTATCATTTCTTACAAAATCAATGCTTAGGCATTAATAATATGATGGAGTTGCAGGTTAGTCATTTCTCTTTACTTTTTGAAAGCTATGTGAATGTATGATAGCATCAGGAAGTCATTATCAAATGGATTAATGGTTTTCCTTCTCCAGTATAGAGCTCCAATTAAAGGATTTGCAAGTCCTAAACATCAGAGTTGGCACAGCTTGTCTTTGGTTGGTACACTGTGGAATCAAGTCATACAAAAGTCTAAACACATACAAGATTCTATGAGCTCTTTGCAAAGCATGATCCATCATTGAAAGCATTTCATTGTCTTGAGTTTATCTTGTTCTGTTTTGTTTTGTTTTGTTTTGTTTTTAATTTGAAAGAGAGAGAGATCACAAGTAGGCAGAGAGGCAGGCAGAGAGAGAGGGGGAAGCTGGCTCCCTGCTGAGCAGAAAGCCCAATGTGGGGCTCAATCCCAGGACCCTGGAATGATGACCTGAGCTGAAGATAGCGGCTTAACCCACTGAGCCACCCAAGTGCCCCATATCTTGTTCTGTTTTATACATTTTCATGTTCTTCTGCTTTATTTTGCTACAGTATTCAATGTTTTCTATTATATTCCTCAAGTTTACCAAAACATGAAAAAAAGGGTATTACCATGCAAATGTGGGCACATGCAGTGTAGAGTTACACTGTTAAAAGGAGTTTATTTGAATTCAGCTTCCATGTTTTGGGGTCAGTAGTTACAAAGCTGTTGCTGAAGGGACAGCTCTGATGTGCTAGAAAACCTAGACAGCATAGAAACAGCTTTGCAAGCAGATCCAAATTTGTATTGTATGCCACCTTCAAAGTGTTAAGCCTTTATACTCAATAATCAATATTCCATCCAGCACTATAATAAAACATAGAATTATTTATGGTTACAATTACAGTGTACTTTTCAGTCACAAGATGAATGAAAAAGTTACTGGAGAGGTGATGTGATTTAGGGAAAAGGCCATTGAACCAGCAGCAAAGGCTTTCAAATGAGATAATGAATGTGAAAGCCTTTGGAAAAAAAAAAAAAAAAGATACAGTACTATGCACACTTACTGTTAATTTTAAAAATTTAAAATTGTTCATTTCTGGCAGGCCTCATGTATTCTGGGGTATAGAATAACATTTAAAAATTGTTCAGTACAAACAGTAATATGCAGTGCCATGGGAAACTCTAAGACCCACGTTTCAACTTCAGACTTGGAATTTATTGCTTTTGAGATCTTATAGGTTGACCCTTAACTTCCTTTCTGCACACAATCTTTTAACTTTGTTTTTATATAGTGGTATTCTGCTGATGTTCTTGTCTTTTTCCTTTAGGAAATGTTCCACAGCAATTGCATTATTAAACTGGACATGTTCCAAAAGAGTTGTCAGAGACCACAGCAAACTTTGATTCAATCTCAGTGGAATAACCGCAAGGTAATCGTCCCAAAGTCATCCCCTTCTGGATGTCTCAATAAATCTGGCTTTGATCACATGAAAATTTGCCTTAATGGAAGCCTGTGGAGGAAAGAACATGGCTATATTTCCTATAAAATGCCAAATTACACAGAGATTTCAGAGAGCTGGCAAAAATCTTTAAGACTTTAAGAAGGCCTAGTTTGTTTTTTTCTTTTATTTCCTTCCTTCCTTCCTTCACTTGAGCATGTTTCAAAGCTGACCATAATATTCTGTTTGTACTAATTTTCTATTCTCTCCAAATAAAGTTCACGAGTTTCCATAAAGGATCTTGTTAATCCTTAGAATGTCCTTATGTGGAAAGTAGTGGGAAAATACTACTCAGCCTCTTAAAAAGTGAGAAAAATAAAGTATAAAGGCTTTAGTTGAGGTGTAATTAAATCTGTGGGAGATTCAGATGTACAACAAAGATTTCATACTTTTCCCCCTTTATTTCATTTTAATAATAGCATCTTAGTTCTCTTACTTTCTTCATTGATTAAAAGATCTTATCCCTCTCTCTCCAAGTAGAACATGAGCTATTTGAAGGAATGTAATTCAAAATTCAACTTTTTATTATATTTCTAGGACCTAGACCAATGTAAAGACAGTGATAATATATTAGACAATTAAACTATCTTTGTTTTTCACTTAAAAAAATGCATGGGTTCTTTTTTTTTTTTTTCCTTTTTTAAAGTAAGCTCCATGCCCAACATAGAGCTTGAACTCATGACCCTGAGATCAAAAGTCACTTGCTCTACCGACTGAACCAGCCAGGTACCCCATGCGTTTTTTTTGTTTTTTTGTTTTTTTTTTTTTTTAATTCAAAAATTGCAAAAGGATTTTATGTTGAAAAGTAGGTCTCTCTCCCATCTAGATATATAGTTCCTGACCCAGAAGCAAATGCCAATAACATTTTCTTGTTGTATGTACCTTTCATGCGTATTAATGGGTATATATCTTAGTGTTTATATTCATTTTTGAACAAGTGAGAGAACAATATAAATACACTGTATTACATTTTTTAAACCTAAGAATATATACGGATAGTTCTTTCTGTAGACTTTTCATTTGAAAGTAACTTTAAATTTACATAAAAGTAGCCAGGAATAAAAATAGTATAAAGAACATTCATACCTTTTTAACCCAGATGCAGCTATTCCGAACATGTTACCCTATTTATCATTCGTCTTCCCCCCCTACATTTCTCTATTATCATTTGAAGGAAGTTGCACACATCATGACCTTTTATTCCTAGATAGTTTTATCATAAATTTCTTTTTTTCAAAGATCCTATTTATTGATTTATTGAGAGGAGGGGGAAGGACTGGAACAGCCTGAGTGGGGAGCCTGACACAGTGCTCCAATTCCATGACCTCGAGATCATGACCTGAGCTGAAATCCAGAGTTGGATGCCAAACTGATGGGACCCCTATTTTGAATTTCTAAGAATGATGTTCTTTTCTATGTCCACAGTAACATTCTCAACTTCAGCAAATCTAATATTGATATAATACTTTATATATAATAATACATGTTCACATTCCAGCTGTCTATTGACCAAAAAAATGTTCTTTAGGGCTTTTTTACCTCTCCAGTTTAGGAACAAGTCTAGGATGAAGTAGCATATTTAGTTATTATCTCTCTCTCTTGTCGCTGTTAACCTAAATCATACTGGAGACTTCTTTGTTTTTCTATGCCACTGATAATTCTGAAGAATACAATTCTCCTTTCCCCCTTTTTAAATAGAATATTCCTCATTTTGGATTTGTCTGAGGTTTTCTGATTAGTTTTAGATTATGCATTAAGCAGAAATAATACATAGGAGAGTCTGTTCTCTCTGAATCAAATCTGAGGGCACATAATATCCATCTGTTTCTCACTGGTAATGTTAATTTAAAAATTAAAGTAACAGTCAAGGTGTGGCTGATTTTCCACTGTAATAATTATTTTTGCTCCCCCCTTGCAACGAAGGGGCAATCTCTGGGGAGTCACTTTACAACCACGCAAATATCCTGCTCCACATTTAAAATTTCCCCCTAGATTTAGCATCTATTAATGATTCTTGTTTGATCTGATCTTCAGTATTACGGAAGCCAAATGACTATTTACCAACTCCCAGTCTCTCTCTACACTTCCTAGTTGGTTCTCTGCATTCTCATGTAAAAAGGGACTATAGCTTCTCTACCATTTATATATCTACATTTAGATATCCATAACTAAATGATATCCGTATCGTTGATACGGACTTGTGAAGTCTTATTACCCATTACTGTGCTTAGTTATCTTGGTCCTCACGTTTTCCCAGAGTAGCTCGCGAGGAAAAGACAGTCAAAATCAACAGTGAGTGCTTCGTGAGAGTTGATCCAGGGCTGCCCCCAGACCTTAGACCTGCCTGACTATTATCTGAGGGAAAGCACTGTATAAAGTGTCACCCCAATGCCCAGTAGATTACCTTGGCCAGCCTTGACCTTAGCCTGGTCTGACTGCGCCAACAAGCGCTTTGCTTCTGTCTGAGCAATTATTTGTTTGGTCCCACCAAAACCACTGTTCCTGAGCCTCACCTGAATCTGCTTGGCCCACCCTGCCCTCACATCATCTGAGACTGAGGGAGGGGAAGAAATGAGGAAGGGATAATCCGTGTTCCCGACTGTAGCCTCTCAGCACCCCAGAAGTTATCCCCACTCCCCTGCCCACCCCTCTCAATGTTCTCCTTTTTATCAAGAAGGAGCTGAAAATAAGAGTCCCTGATCCAAGATGTCTAATGACAGTCAACCCTACAGCTCTTGCCTCAGCTCTCCTAACCTCTAGGAAGTTTGGGTGGCTACAGTTTTTCCATGTTGAGAGATTAGGAGGAAGCAGGTGGTACCTTTCTGGCTCCAACTATCATTTTCTTTTGGGGATGGATCCACTTTCCTCAGTCAGAATTAGCTCTTCCCAGCGAGCTCTGCCACATGCAAGTTTAGAGAGCTTTGTAGAAAGTCTCTACAAATGGTTAGACAGTGGCTAACAATCACTTAGAGGTCTCAGAATACCCTGTGATCGCTCCCTGTGGTACACACAACCTAGGTTGACCCCTAATGAGTCACATCCTTGCATAATTTCCTTCCCTCAAGTATGGGTGGAACCTGTGACTTATGCAGAGCCTGTAGAATATGGGAATATTGTTTCTCTCATGACTAGAGTATTTAAAGATTTCTTGCCTTTCCCAGCAACATGAATATGGGGTGTTAGTCCTGTGAATATACTGTTATATAAGACTTTGTCTTAGCACACTCAAGAGACTCCCCTGATGATTTTGAAGAAGCAAGCTGCTGTGTTGAGAGAGGGTCTGGGGAGAGCCTCCTGGCAAGGAACTGTGACAACCCGTAGGGACTGAGAGCAAACTCCAGTTGACAGCCGGCAAGAAAATAGGGACCTCAGCTTCACAGCCAGAAGGAACAGAATTCCACCAGCCACCACCTGGGCCTGACAGAACTCCAGAAAGGAACACAGCTTGATAAAAACCTTTATTGCAGCCTCTTGAAACTCTGATCAAAAGATCTATCTAAGTGGTGTCTTAGATACAGGTCACTGACCTGTTGAAACTGGGAGATCGTATCTGTTGTTATAAGCATTTACATTTGCGGTAATTCACCACACAGCAACAGACAACTCCTATGTCGCCCATGCAGTGGGATAAGGAAAGAGGGGCCGGAGCCTAGAATACCCCTGGGACTTCTACGTTGAGATTTCAGACTCCTGTAGTATTTAAGCCCCCAACCTGGTTCCAGCAGGTAACATTGCTGATGGAGTTTATTTATCATTTTCATTCTAAAGACAAATAAGTCCACTAAACTAAAAGCCAAGTAAGGGAAGAGTTTCTGAATATTCAGAAAGGCAATGTCTTGCATCGCCCGCAAGCAGAAGCACACATACCATACGACTTGTTGGATGGTACTGGGCTGTCATTCAACAGACCAATCTCCAGGTAGGCGTACACCAACTACGCTGCGAGACTCCGTGACAGCCACAGCAGCTCAGGAGCTGCCCAAGATACCCTCCAGATGAAAGCTGTTCCTGCCGACACCCCTGCAGCAGGAGGCAGACGGGGATTAACAGCGGAGTGGCTTTCATTGCCACTTTCTGATAGGGACCTCAGATCCTCGAGTTCTAGCTCTCCAATGGCCAGTTTTCAAATGAAGCTGTAACAGAGAAATCCTTTCAGATTATGGCTCTCCAAGGGAATCTAAGCCTGGGCCCTTTCACCATATATTCATTTAATCAATATTTAATGAGTTTCTACTTTATGCCAGCACTGCTGATAGAGCAGTGGAAAAAATATATGAACTCCCAAAACATATGGAGCTTCTGGTCTAATGGGAAACACTGAGAAGGAAATGGCAATTAAAATACATGATAAGGAAAGAGCAGGTGCCATCTGAGCGCAAAAGAGGGACGTCCCACCCATTCGGAGAGGGTCCAGGAACGAGTCCCCATACCCCGCCAGGCATGACAACGGAACTAAGACATGAAGAATGCGAAGGAATCGACACTGCAGATGCTCCAAGCAGAGGGAGCATGGACTAACGCTCAGAGGTCTGTCTGAGGAGCAGCGGGACTGAAGCGAGGAGTTTACAGGTTAGTCACAGTCAGAAGGTACAGCGGGTGCCCAGCACATCCTGGGCATTGGCATTGTGCTAAACAATCAACCTGTTTGATCCTCACGGCATCCCTCAGGTGAGGCCACTGAGACATGGATAGGTTAAGTGCTTTGCCCATGGTCATACCACTGGTTGGTGAGGAAGCCAGAAGCTTCCATGCCACTGACTGGCTTCAGAACCCACACTCCTCGCCCCCACTTTCTTACCCTCCTCTATAACTCACATGAATAAACCAAATAGTGAGCTTCAGGGCCAGCCTCTATTCTTCATCAATAGTGCTATGAACCCAACTAATAGGTCCAAATCCACTTCAAATTATGGAACTTCTCTGACCTCAGAATCCGTCTAGTGCTTGATTTCTTGCTGATAAGTGGAGTCCAGATACCTGGTCCCCAATTAGCAAGCCAGGTTTCCATGCTTGAGGCTCTGCCTCCCTAGACTTTTTGAGAACTAGAATCTTGTCTCTGAAGCCAGTCCCTCTGCCTACATCCCTCTTCTCAGACCTCAGATACCACGCTTTGCTATCTTTTGGGGACTTCGTCATATTTTGGTTACATGAGCATCCCCAGATTGCTTTGGGTCCCTGTGCCTGAGCTTGGCCTCAGGGTCCAGCCCTCATCAGTAGAGCCTGACTGCAAAACCTTGCTGTGTGAACATCTCTGTCACATGGAGGTTGCCATGGATTCCCCTAGGCATAGTGCTATGTGCAGTTTTTCCAATTTCAAACCCTCTTTGACCTCACTTTTCTCTGAATCCATGGAGCATCACACTCCTCCTTCCAAGTCAGCTGCTAGAGTTAGCAGACAAATTCTGCTGCATCTTTTTTTCTTCTTCTCAGACTATTTTGGAAACAGGAATATTGTTTCTCTCATGACTAGAGTATTTAAAGATTTCTTGCCCTTCCCAACAACAAGAACAAATAAATTAATTTAAAGAGGTTTTTTTCCGCCCCCAGGCAAATCAGAAGTGTCTTCTAAAGAAGAATTCTATAGTTATCATAGAGCTACCAGAATATATACTTGGATGTGGACCCAGCTTTGAAAACAAATGATTGTATTGCTACATGTATATTTTTACATATGTAAAGATACATGATGTTTATATGCATACTTTGAGTTCATCATTGTATATCATAGTGTAGTATTCTCTTCAAACATGCAGATTTTTTAAGCAATATCCATTGTATATCGTTCTCTTTTGGGGTTTCAGTTAATGTCTCCAACATTTTAAGGTATGGGAGCACTTCTATTTAGCAGGCCATGAATACTTCTTGGCACAGCACTGTTTCTTTAAATTATTTTGTGGCCTTTTGGAGGGTCCCACTCTTAATGTTAGGAGGTCCATTTGTTTATTTGCTTACAAAGCAAGAGCTGCTTATTAACTTTAAAGATGCTTATAAATGACTTCAACTGAAACAGAATCCCTTGTATGAGAATAAATTAACTGCTGAGTAAATAACACCACAATTTTGTACATTTCTGGCTATATTGCTCTCCTAAAAAAAAAAAAAAAATCATGATGCTATCTTAAGTGTAATGACAAGATACCAAGCATCTCGTTATTTATGATAAATACATTTCCTACTTGTTATGAAGATCAATTTAATAGGGTAAATGTTACTTAATATTTCATCCATCCATCCACTAAGAATAGTCTTTCTGTTTATGAAGGAGTCATTGTCTGACAGTTCCACCCAATAGGTCTTTATTTCTTTTTGGTTCTAAATTGCTTGAACATGGTTTCAATTCCTAAAAATCAATTTCCTGCTAGATTCCTCGCTGTCCAGCATCTCAAACTACTTTCTGTAAGGCCACCAGTGACCTTCCCTTCAATTTAAAGTTCAGTTTTCTTTCTTCCTATATTTTGAGGCTTTTTCCTGCCTCTCATATGGCTGACCACCACATTCTCAATTACATTCTTTCTAGTTTCAGTAACATCAGTTGTACCTGGCACAAGTTTTATGTATGTTCACTTGGTTTCTATACCCTTTATCAAGTCTATACCTCTTCATACCCAACTATCTGTATGCTAATAGGACCCTTGCTATATTTATATCAAAATGTATAAGTAGACATCAATAGTATTTTTGTTGCTTGGTACATAATTCAAAAGTGCACAACCTATAATCTTACTGGATATGCTTCAAATATTATACTTAGCTATGGAGTCATTCACATATTACTGATAAGGAGGCTACAGCAAAGGGCAAGTATTTTAATACTCTAGGAAAGCCCATTCAATTTTTCTCTCTATAATTAAGATGCACTAGTGTCTCAGTTCTTTTGATTTTCCCTGGTGCTAATATATTTTAACCAGCTTCTATTCGCCTGCACCTTTTATTTAGCTGCTATCCATACTTTAGACATTATTCTTTTTTTAAATAAGCATTTTCTTTCTTTTCTTTTTTTTTTCTTCTTTCTTTTTTAAAAGATTTTATTATTTATTTGACAGAGAGAACACAAGCAGCCAGGCAGAGGGAGAGGGAGAAGCAGTCTCCCTGCTGAGCAAGGAGCCCGATGCGGGGCTCTATCCCAGAACACTGGTATTTATGACCTGAACTGAAGGCAGACAGTTAACCAACCACCACCCAGGTGCCCCTAGACATTAGTCTTGATGTTGGAGATTCACTGGTAACAGAGAACAGACTCTGCAGTTAGTTTCATGAAGACTAAAGTCTAGTGAGGAAGACTGAAATTAACAAATTCGTCAACCAAGAAGTCCACCAACTGTAACTTTTGCAGGTGTTAAGTATTGTTTTAGGAGCCTGTCAGAGGAAGATTTTACCGGGTCAAGGAGGTCAAGGAGGACTTCTGCAAAGATGCACCTCTTTAACTGAGATTTACGTGATGAATAGGAGTTAAATATGTGAAGAAGGATCAGAAGAACCTACTAACTAGAAGGAATGGTGTGAGTTAAGTCTTGGGAGTGAGACAGAGAAAAGATTATAAGAGAGATGAAAAGAAGTCAAATGATGTTGGAATGTACAGACCAAACATGCTGGTTCTTGTAAATTGTATTGATATTAATTTTGTCATCTTACAAGTAATAGAAATCTCCTGAAGACTTTTAGGTGAAAAGGGAATGAAAAGAGGCTATGGAGAAAGTGAAAAAAGGAATGTATTCTTCCTACATACAGGTTTACATGAATTTCCTACCCTTAGCACCATCTTTTCCTTCCTGATCTAAAGATGAGGCAGTTCTAAGAGTTTTGATTTCATTCTCCAAACCAAAAGCCTCTCATTCTGAATGTCCTTTGTTTAGTTCAGCTTCCTCTTCACAACCTCTAAATAATAGAATTCCCTAACACTTCTTTGATTGATGTCCTTCACATTGTTTTTTTTTTTATTTTTTTTATTTTTATTTTTTTATTTTTTTATTTTTTTAAAGATTTTATTTATTTATTTGACAGAGATCACGAGTAGGCAGAGAAGCAGGCAGAGAGAGAGAGAGGAGGAAGCAGGCTCTCCGCGGAGCAGACAGCCCGATGCGGGGCTCGATCCCACGACCCTGGGATCATGACCTGAGCCGAAGGCAGAGGCTTTAACCCACTGAGCCACCCAGGCGCCCCTTCACATTGTTTTTGAATGGCAACAATTTGAAGATGGTCACTAAATATCTCAATTCCAGTCTTATACGTCCAATAGCATCTCAAACATAATATATCCAAAGTATATATAAAGAGAAAGAAAAACAGTTTCTTTGCTTCTTTCCTTTCCTCAGGCATTCATTTTACAAGCATCTGCCAAATGCTTTTCTTTGAATGGGTATTCAAAGAATTGGGCAGAATCCTTGACTTCAAGGGAATAAAATCTTCTCTATAATTAGTTTTCATACTCTCCATGATTAACTCTCACAATCCTGTATGCTACTGGATATTTTTGTTATACTCCCACACCCCTACTTTCCCTAAAATGTTTACTTTCCTGGATTTCCACTTTTCTAATGCCTTACAGTTCTTATCTATTTCCTACCTCCAAAAGCATTCCTTCTTCTTAATCTAAAGTGATCACTTGCATCCCTTTATGTGACATTGCTCTGAGAGTTAACATTAAATATCCAGCCAAGCTGGAAGGAGTTCTCCTAGAAGCAGGCAGACAACTATCTTGCCTTTCCTGGGGTGACTTATGCTATTATCTCTGGTGTCCCACCATGGCATCCATATTCCAGATTGAACGTGAACACCAAACTTATCTCTGTATTTCCATCACCTACAGAGTTCCTCTAGCATTGTAAGTGTGGGAGGCTATAGAGAAAATCTAATTATGCTCCCACTGGATGCAATCTCTTTCTCCATACTGGATACTCACCATTACTATATAAATGAATAAACTTACAATAACAGGTTTTGGGGCAGTCTTATGGGACCACTGTGAAACTAATTAGTGTAGTCTTTTTTAATGCTCAGTACTTCTTTCTCTCCTTCATTCCCCCATTATTAATTTGTGTTTTACATATATCACATTCTACCTAAAAAATAGCAAAAAGGGAATGGAATGGTGCTTCATTTTTCTTTTGAAATAGTTTTTAAGTAAATAGCTTCTATATAATGTTGTTCAAACAATTTAAAAAATAACTACAATGGGGTACCTGGGTGGCTCAGCGGGTTAAGCCTCGGCCTTCAGCTCAGGTCATGATCTCAGGATCCTGTGATTGAGCCCCACATCGGGCTCTCTGCTCATCAGGGAGCCTACTTCTCCCTCTCTCTCTGCCTGCCTCTCTGCCTACTTGTGATCTCTCTCTCTCTGTGTCAAACAAATAAATAAAATCTAAAAAAACAAAACAAAACAAAAAACTACAATGAATGGAATCATCTTTTAAGGAAGGCGTTCAATCACCTGAATCTTCCAGCAGATCCTACCCCAACACTGAAACATTAGGTCATTCGGGAATAAATATTTCCTATTCTTTAGCTGAGGTCTGGTCAAGATCATCAAAAGTGAATCACCACCTCCTCGAAGATTCTTTCCCCAACTCTGATATTCTGCTCAATTCTGTCATGTATGATTCTCTTCTGTATCCTTGAGTAATTAATTAGTCACCTCATTGAATATTATCCATCATTTAAAATAAATGAATAGAATGGGGAATTTAACACTATTTGAAATTTAATGAAGTGAATTTTCTTGGCTTTCTTTCTCCTTTGATAGGTCAAACTGCTTTAAATAGTCTTAGGTAATCTTGTTTCCTATCCCTTTTAAAAAGCATTTCACATTTACTCAAAATCACAGTGATGTATCTAATCACATGTCTTCCACAGTATTTAAATTTAGAAAAAAAGCCTCAATTTAACCTTCCATCCAAGGCTTATAGTTATGCAGTTAGGACCAGGTTGTCCCTACTGGTTCTTTACAACCAGCATCTGTTCTGATATTTGGTGTTCATTTCAGTTCCCCCTCATCCCTGCCTCCAGTCATATTAAACATTGGGCTTACCTGAATACACTGTGCTTTCTCCTCCCATTTTGAATTTATACTTAACGGAGGCACCTCTGCCTAAAATATCTTTTACTGTTCTACACCTGGGAAATTCCCTACCCATTTTAAAAAACTCAGCTATGACAGCTTCATTAGGATAACATTCTCATTTTTACAGGTAGAACAAGTCAATCCTTGTCTATGTTCCCTCCACATTCTGTGCTTTCCTCTAATACAAGACTTATCACAATGTATTCTAATTATTTATGTTCAAGTTTGTGTTGGTCTCTAGACCATGAACCCTTTGAGACCAGCACTGGGGTTTATTCATTGCTGGCATGTCCTAAGTACTAGTAACTATGTGCCTATGTTTTAAATAATTTGTGGAATTTAGAAGTAGAGAGAAAAGCACTTTAGTAAAACAATTGGGCTGTTCTTTTATGTTTTACACATATGTTAACACCTTGATTCTATGAGACTGTAAACTGAAGAAGAGACTAATTTATCCTTTTCTATTTGTATCTCTTGATGTAAGGTTGGGTATGTGGTAGATGCTTGATTAAAACAAAACAAAACAAACCACACACACACACACACACACACACACACACACACACACACGTTTTAAAAATCAAAACACTCTTATTTTGCCTTTCAGTATATGTTAGGGACACAGAACAGCATTAGCTAGAGAAGGACTTTAATCCAGTTTTATAACCACTTCCTCACCCATGTCAAGCAATGAGCTAGTTGTTGGAAAGCCTGAAAATGTTGATCTCTACATGCATGAGGACATTTATAACTATTTTAAAACTATAAGTTTCAAATTCTCGTCAACTCATACAAAATAATGGAATGAAAAGTAATGACATTGAAATAGAGTAAAACGTAAAAATAAAGCTATTGGACTTTTCATTTGAATCACACATATTTATGTATATATATGTATTATAGATACATGTGTACATTTTTTATGTAAAGAAAGCCCATGCCCTATAATTTCAAAATTTGAAAGTACTCCTAAAAGTGGCTTAATCCATTTTTAATTTAATTCATTTTTCACATCAAAAAATGTGATGTCTAGGGGCACCTGGGTGGCTCAGTGGGTTGAGCTACTGCCTTCGGCTCGGGTCATGATCTCAGGGTCCTGGGATCGAGGCCTGCATCCGGCTCTCTGCTCAGCGGGGAGCCTGCTTCCCTCTCTCTCTCTCTGCCTGCCTCTCCATCTACTTGTGATTTCTCTCTGTCAAGTATATAAATAAAATCTTTAAAAAAAAATGTGATGTCTAGGACATATCAGACATCAGACATCTTATATGCAGTAAGTGATAAGGTTATATCTAGTACTAAAATCTCCTGGTCAGTGTCAAATTTTAAAGAGTAATTAATATGAGTGGTTACCAAAGATATTGTGCTTGTGCCATACCAAAGTTCCTCTGTTTGTAAATGCTGGTTTTCAGTTAAACTCCTGAGTCAATTAAAACACACACATGCACACACACACACACACACATGCACACATGCACACACACACACACAATACTGAGCCAGTATCTGGGTAATTACTATATGCCAGACACTGTTCTCAGTATTTCCAAGATTGGCTCATGAAATTTTCACAAAAAACCTATGAGGGAGTTGCTTTTTTTCCTCCCAGTTTTTTTTTTTTTTTTTAAAGATTTTATTTATTTGACAGAGAGAGACACAGCGAGAGGGGGAACACAACAGGGGACATGGGAGAGGGAGAAGCAGGCTTCCCGCTGAGCAGGGAGCCCGATGTGGGGCTCAATCCCAGGACACCAGGATCATAACCTGACCTGAAGGCAGACGCTTAACGACTGAGCCACCCAGGCGCCCATCCCAGTTTTTAAATGAAGAAATTAAGGCCTGAAAAGGGTGGGGCAAAAAACTGGACTCAGGTAATCTGGTCTCAGAAACCATATTCTTCCCACAGTGCAGATAAACAAACAAGCAAAAAATCGAAGGAAAGTGTCTTTGAAAGCATCTGGTATTCATTGCTCTACAGAATAGAAGTGTTGCTCTTCCGAGCACACTTAAGTCTTACACACTTAAAGTGGGAAAAGTTGTTAGAACTTAACTTTACACCAGGCCTACCAATCACAGCAGATTTTATCGTGCTCTACCCATTATAAATTTCACCCAGCTCAGTATTTCATCTGATTTGGCAGTAGCAACACACACGTTCTGTTTTAGCAAAATTACATTTTTTTCATATTGATTCAAATGCTACGGTACACCTCTGAGAGTTTTACAGTATGTCAAGGCACAGAGGTAGAGAGTCACTTCTGAATGAAGACTGTGACCAAGCTGTCTTTATACAATGCTCTCTGTTCCTTGTCATGAAATCAGTATCATAGAATAACCAATCTGCTTTTGGTAGAAGTGTGCGTTTAAAAAATGCAGTCTTGATGTTAGTTCATACTTTATCACAAACTTACCAAATTAATTCTGGAATAGTATAAGGTAGAATTAGTTAAATTCAAGGCCTAGTATCGTGTAAAACTTTTTGGCACAGTATCCACAGCTTAATTTCCCTTGAATGTCACTAATTCATATGCTTAATTATTGCATTCTAAATTTACACCCTCATTCCGCACATCTCAAATGGTCATTAGTAAAGGGACTAAGTCCAGGGATATAATGTGATTATTATGCAATATTAGAAAAGTAAAATATTTTGTGCCAGATCAAGTGTGTGCAAGCAACTTTGAATTGTTTCACAATTTATATGTATGTCACTAGATAGATTCCTCCGCGGCTAATTAAATGATACCATCTAAAATGGTTTATCTTCAACTGATAGGTTCTATGTACAGATTGATTTTCCCTGAGGAGGTTAGATTTCAGGCTATTCTTCTTCTTCTTTTAAATAATTGGACCTCTGTAAATAAATTCAATGGGTAATAAATATCACTTTTAATTCAACTATTCTAGGCTGTGCCCAACTACTGAAAAAAAAAAAAATGGCGTTAGATGCCAGATTATCTCATTTGCTTTATTCAAACTCAAACTGTTGTCATTTGGAAAATATTGTTAAGTATTTTAATTAAAAGAAAATAAAAATCAACTGTTTTTCACTCATCCTATTTATATCCTACCAAAACCCACCCTAAAACCAAGCAACTGTAAACTCAATGCATTATGACTATCAAGGACTTTATAGAAGATAGAGGATAAATATAAAGCTAGATTCCTCAAATGTACACTACAGATACAAGGTAAATTTTGTCCCAAAATGATTTTTTGCAATCCATTTCAAGTTCAGCATTTTATTTTCTGTAAAGCAGCAGGGATCACATTCAGAATCAAATGAAAGTTATAAAATAATCCTTAGAAATTTTCATAATACCCAAATGTAAAATATTTATAAATGTATTTTAGGTTAGAATATACCTGAGAACTTAAAGACTCATGGAAACACAAGATATACAAATAAATACATCTCTTAACTCATGTTTCTTATTTATTAGTAAGTTCTCTGTTTTATTTGCCACACCTTGAAATACATTCTATATTTTTAGTAATTTAAAGATGAGAGTCTTCCAATAAAGAAAATAATGTAATATTCACAAAATAAGGATCTTTTATATGGCCCAATTGTAAATAAAGAACCTAGATGAGAGCTTGGCAAACACTAGTCAAAAAAAAAAAAAAATCATAAGTATTCAGGTATTTGGAGGGAAGAAGGAAGAAAGAGAGGAAGGTTGATTGATTAATTGATTGAATTAATGAATTCATTGAATTAATGAATTCCTTAAAATTTGAAAAACATTTTCTGACTCATGAATGTTCCATTTACTGATGGTGTAAGCTAGGTGATCTTTGGCAACAAGTTAAAAACTATTAGTCTCTATTTGCTTTGCAGCATAATATGAATTTCTTTATCACAGACTATTTGTTGAGAGTGAATGATATTCTGTCCATGAAAACACTTTTTAAATTTTAAAGTATATATGAACCTGTTTATGTACACAAAATATACACCTAAATATCCAAGCATTTTCATATTAGTATAAATCCAAGCTAAGATGACACATGGTTACTATATTTTTGTCTTCACTAAAAAGTTGGCCATGAAAGTTCAGAACTTCTAAGGCAAGTAAAGAATGCATGACATGTCCAAGTACTTCAGGTAAGAAAGTAGAAACCGAAATGGTATCCATGTATTCCATAATTAAAGGCAGCTAATGAAGTTGCTTAAATAAATTAATTTCTAGGAGAGCATTAAGGTACACAAGAGGGAAAAAGAAACAGTATTATTTTGGAACAGGTAATAATAGGATTTGAAGAATTATTTTCAAAAAGAAACATTATATATAACTGCTTCAGCCTCTGGGAAACACAGAGAACTTCAGAAGAGGTAATAAGCGTCTTTCTATCCCTGTGCAGTGTTTCCATCTCCAGACCTGTAAAACCTGGCACTTAGTAACATTTAACTTGGTCCACCACACACAAAGAACTGGATAAGATAATATAGAGAAGAAAAACGGAAAAGAAAAAAAAAAGATGATTATTTAACTCAGACAAAAGCCATATGTGTTAAAAAGGCTGCAAGGAACAGAGCAGTTCATATACATTCATGCATTTTTCATTCTTTCCAGGGAGTTTGTTGGGGAATGGTTATGATCCCACTGATCTCCTCCTTTTCAAAATATAAAATGAAAAACAATCCTTTCTGTCAAGAAAGTGAACTAGCCAGGTAGATCATATCATGTACATCCATGTCGTACAAAGTCATTCAGAGAAAAACAAGGAAATGAGCAATTCTAACTACCAAAGCAGTACATGTGTCATCAGAGATACTAACACTGAGGGAAGGATTCAGCAGAATACACAATTTTAAATGTTTAGACTGTTCACTGGCTGAGTAAGATTTTCTTCCTTGTTAACAGAATGATATAAATAGATTTTTAGAGAATTAATTATTGGGAAACAAACGTTTTCCCTTAGTCAAGATTGATTACCTGTGAAAAACCTTTGGGTTATTCAACTCCAATTTAAAGTACTCAAGGGGGAAAAATTTATTTCAAAGTGGTGAATCATTATGCTTTCACATTTCACATTATCAAAACTTTGGGATTCCCACACTTAGATTTTGAAATTCACAGAATAATCAACCGAAGTCTCCCTGTGAAAAATTAACTCCAGTGGCATATTTGTAAGCTTTTGGGGTTTGGTGGATGAGGTAGAGTTCTGTCTGAAACAACGAGCTCAATTCTTTAGATTCCATTAATACACACATCTGACACTTCCTATCAACTCAGTTTTGTTCAGACCTGAATTGACGGAAAGAGACAAGTCGAACGACAGTAATGTCAAGCTCTGCCAAACAGGACTGGGCTAGCAAAAGATGCAGAAGTGTGACAGAGCTGAGAAATCCCTGCTGTCTGTAGGTATAACTCAAGCCCCTCTAAGCCTTGATTTCTAATTATCCAAATTACTGGTTTGCACAGGCAGAAAATATTCTGTGTTAAAGTAGAGTAAAAGTCCATCTGAAAAACATGAGCATATCGAAGCCTGATGGATAAGTCATTAGTCAAAAGTTTTATTACCTTAGAAGAGATAGTGATGCTATTATGATAAGAGGTTAAATTAAATACCAGCTATTTACAATTTCCTGGGTCTTTGTTTCATAAATAACTGCCTTCAACTTCAAAATAACGACAGTCTGCTACTTTGTACTGTGATGATAAACAATAGTTGAGGAGTTTAAAGTGTTTTTGAATTCTTCATTTGGTAGCATGTGCACATCTTATCTTCCATCAATTCAAAGCTTTTATTGTATCTGATTTTTCAGGATCCCTGTCAGAATCAATCTCCTAGATCCACAGCAATTCAACAGCTGTAAATATATTGTTTTGCTATAAGTGTAAGGATCCTCAGGGGTATCACTACTAATAAATGATTAGTTAATTGAAAGCTTTATTTTTAGAGTTTAATATTCTACAAACATAATACATAAACAGTATTTTTCTATGCATTCAAAATCACTTAGTTCAATAAATGATTTTAACATCTCTTAATTCCAGAAAAAAAAAAATCCCCACACCGTTCCTTAAAACAATTTGCTGTTATCATTTCCTTAGATTAAAAATGGTAAATGTCAGTACAAAGTACTACAACTTCATTTCAGAAACTAAAGCCTTTGCTCACTTGGTGAATTTTTTTTCTTCTTTTTTTTCCTGTATAGATACAACTTTGGAAAACTGTCCCAAAGAACTACCATTTAACAATTAGAAACTTTGACTCATTTTAAATTTATAGCAACACTACTTGGGGTTGACCATTTCTACTCTTTGCTACTAGTAGCAAAATATAAAGAAATGGAGCAGAGTGGTATACATATTCACATGTCTTTAAAAAAACACACACATTCAAAATAATGGTCCTATAACAGCAGTTACTTTCCTTTTCTAAAGAAAAGCTGAATTTACCTGCCATTCATTTTCTACTGCAAATGAGTTTGCCAGGTAAACGTTAGCATGCTCTTTTCCAATTCATTTTGCTAAACCCACATTGCCTGTTAATAATGCTAAACACTGCTCTGATTAAAAGCTTACCGGCTGGTAATCCTGTTCGACCCTGACACCAGTTTCTTACACTGTTGCCTCTGTCAGACTCAGCTACCTTTATTTTGAAAGAGAAGGTAAAACAGAAAAGGCTCTTACCAGAGACAGGGAAAACAATTCGTTCAGCCACATCCAACAGGGCTCTGTGCAGCCTGGCAGCAGGAGTGATCCTTGGGCCTCACACAAAAGCGGGATAATTGGCTCTCAATGAAGAGATGTAAACATCCATCATAATGGCACTGGGGCTGAAACTGAACGCTACCTCAGCTGTTCTATGTACTCCGACTGGAAGATGATGTCACAAACATCAACTGGGTGTACTCTCATTGGCTTCTGTTACCTGGAATCATATCTTAACCCTAAACTGTCAGCTGCAAATTGAAATGCTCATCTCTGACTATAATTTTGGCTGGAAGGGGAATGAGAGTGATGTTGAGCTACTGGAGGATAGCAAACTGGAAATACTGCCCTTCAAATATGCTAGGACCAATTTACATAATTAATTAGTTAGGATCTGGGGGGAATTTTATTTTTTAAATATGTTTATTAAATAGCAGTTATTTATAAAAGGTATTTCCCAGAATAGACATTAAAGGAAAAGATTTATGCAATTATAACATCTGGAATCTAAATTTTGTAATTATTTTGCATTTATTTTGCAGAACTACCCTGTGAGATTAAAAGAGTCAAGTTGAGAAAAATTATAGTGTAGACAACTGTACAGTGGAGCTTTCAACTTGGACAGAGCAGCCGTCTGTATTTTTAAGTGTTCTAATAAAAAATAAAAAGTAAAAGGATAGAGGTGCATTTTACCCTCTGAATGTTAAGTAGTATCTCAAAAGTTTTGTGTAATAAAGCTTAAACTAAGTGATATTAAAAGTGAAACACCACTAAAATAATAATAGTAAATATTGGTTTTTACAAAGACTAATTTATAAGTCACTAGAATTATAGACAAGCCCATTTCAGTAACTGAAGCCTACTTTGTAATATAATGCTCTTCTCCGGGAGCACAAACAGGGAATAATTATCCATCCCTTCCTCTCTATCCTGACAAAAGCCCCAGACTTCTCCCCAGGCTTAAATCCAGTGGGAGAGGAGGATAATGGGCTAAGCCGGTTGCAGCAGCTTGCTGCCAGAGGGACAAAACTACCATCACCTTGAAATATATCCACGCTTTCTCCACCAAAGGAGCTGTCAGCTGCATAACTGTGAGATGCAAGAATTACCAGAGCTATTCAATGACCCGCTCCTTCTAAATCCAGCCCGGTCATATCCCAGGGCAAGCCCTTTGAAAGCTGTGCAGCTCAGCATGCAAACAGTACAAACACCTGGAGAGACAGTGAGAGAAATTCGTTTCATCCATTCCCACCTTTAGGGAAAGGAAGGTCACCAACAGTACCCCGATACGCCTTTATGTTGACTCATGTCCTTGTGGAATAACGGATTCAGCGCAAAGTGTTGTGACAACTATTTCATATTTCTGATAACAAAAAATTACTTTTATTGTATGGCTCAGTGAGAGTCCTAAAAGTTGAAAATAAGCTTTTAGGGACCATCCATTCAAGATTTCCTCTGAAGTTCTGGATTTCATGACTGTTGGTTTAATTGTTCAAATGATCTATGTAGCAAGTTAGTATGTGGGACGTCGGGGCAAGAGTTTTAGATTTGGGCTCCAAATGGTTGGATTTTTGCTCCATCACCTACTATCTGTGAACCTCAGAACATTAAAAACTTTCATGTAGCCTTTGGCTCAGGTCATGATCTCAGGGTCCTGGGATCGAGCCCTGCATTGGGCTCCCTGTTCAATGGGGAGCCTGCTTCCATCTCTCTCTCTCTACTTGCTTCTCTGCCTGCTTGTGATCTCTGTCAAATAAATAAATAAAATCTTAAAAAAAAAAAAAAACTTTCATGTATAGAATGAGAGTGATAATGCTACCTATCGCAAAAAAGATTTTTAAAAAGCTGATGTGGGGGAGACCGGGGTGGGTCAGTTGGTTAAGCGTCTGCCTCTGGCTCAGGATGATCTCAGGGTCCTGGAATCTAGTCCCACCTCAGGCTCCTTGCTCAGCGGGGAGCCTGCTTCTCCCTCTGCCTGCTGCTGCCTCTGCATGTGCTCTCTTTCTGACCTCTCTCTTTCTCTGACAAATAAATAAAATCTTTTTAAAAAGTTGATGTAGGGGGGCACCTGGCTGGCTCAGTGGGTTGAGCCTCTGCCTTTGGCTCGGGTCATGATCCCAGGATTCTGGGATCCAGCCCCGCATGGGGCTCTCTGCTTGGCGGGGAGCCTGCTTCCCTCTCTCTTCTGCCTGCTTCTCTGCTTGCTTGTGATCGCTGTCAAATAAATTAATTAATTAAAAAAAAAAAAAAGCTGACGTAGGGATTAACTAAGGCAATGTATGAAACATTATGTAAAAATATTGTTATGCAAAAGATCAGATATATTCATTTTAAAAGCATTTGGGTAATTAAAGTGAGGAACCAATTTAATGCCTTCAAAATAACAAAGTAAGAAATATTACCCTAGACCTTTAAAATTTCAAGTAGAGAGTAATGTTGTAAATTGACTTGGTTTATAACACTGACTCAGTGGTCTTTCTTCTTCTTTTTTTTTAATTGTTTGTAGCTTTTTTTTTTTTAAGATTTTATTTATTTATTTGATAGAGATCACAGTAGGCAGAGAGGCAGGCGGGGTGGAGGTGGCAGAGAAGCAGGCTCCCTGCTGAGCAGAGAGCCCAATGCTGGGCTTTGATCCCAGGACCCTGGGATCATGACCCAAGCTGAAGGCAGAGGCTTTAACCCACCGAGCCACCCAGGTGCCCTCTGTAGCTTATTATTATTTTTTTAAGTAAGTACTACATCCAGCATGGGCTTGAACTCATGACCCCAAGATGAAGAGTTGCATGCTCTACTAACTGAGCTAGCCAGGTGCCCCTCAGTTGTCTTTTTTTAAAGGTATTGCCCCTCCCAATATTATTCAGAATTTAATCATCTTAGTCAAGTCAAGAATCTTGATTCAAGAAGACAATTTGTTAAGATGTACTTGGGGCCAACATGAAAGACACTGTTCATTTATTTCTGCCTAAAAACATGGGAGTTTAGATGGAAATGTGTATAAAAAAAGATTCATTGCCATGCAAAGTGACATAAAATTGAATTACAGATCAGAAAGATGAATTTGGACAATGGGAATGTCAACTGTATTTCTGGTAGACAAATGATAAAGCTAAGACATTGTAATTGCTAAGAAGATATGTCATGGAGAAAATAATTATTTATGAAATAAAATATGCTCCTCCATTTCATACATCATATAAAATTTTAATAATATAAATATTTAATAACAGAGATAGATAAATAGCAAAGTTAGAGTATATTCTGTTGCACATAGAAAGCATGTGTGTGTGGGGTGTGTGTGTGCATGTGTGTATACACACAGCCCCCCCCCACATACACATACCAATTTTAAGATAAATGTATATTCTGGCTCTTTTAATAAACAGATTATAACTTCTCCTTTTTTTTCCCCTTAGATTTTATTTATATATTTGACAGAGAGAGCATAGGCAGGGGAAACAGCAAGCAGAGGAAGAGGGAGAAACAGCCTCCCCACCGAGCAAGGATCCTGATGTGGGACTTGATCCCAGGACTCTGGGAACGTGACCTGAGCCAAAGGCAGACCCTTAGTAGACTGAGTCACCCAGGTGCCCCCATACATTTTCTTACTTTGTTTTGCATTTGTTTGGGTGCTACTATTCCACATAGATAAAGGATACAATGAAGACTGGGAAATAAAAACAGTCCTATCGCTCTGTAGGTATTTGTATCAAATACCCACATCCTTCACATGACTCATTAATAACCTAATACCTTTGTAAAGGGATCTAGTTTTGTATTACTAAAATATGTAAATAAGATTTTTTAAAGAATATAAATTTCATATTACACATGATCAAGATTAATCAAAGCATCAGTAAAATTTTTAGGGAGTTTACTTATTAAATATAAAAGCAGAAATACTTGAATTGTATACAAAATAGGAAAATTAATGGAATAGAATTTAATTCTTAAGAGAATGAATAGGAAAGAAGGAAAATCTAGTAGAAATATTTTATATTAATACTGGTTCATTATAATCTTACTCTATGTAGTAAGTCAATTTCAAATTTCATTGCAATCCATTAAGAGAGAATTTATATTTTCATTTTACATAATTATATCTATGTACTCAAGAAAGTTTCAGATAAACATAGCACATATATTTGGAAATCCGTGTATTCACTCTAGTATAGTATATTATAACTAAGAACAGGAAAATCATATTTCTTTATGATGGGCATTAATCATCTGAAATTAATGATGAGTAGAAGTTATGAAGTTTTAGTAAGAATTTGGTAGTGTTTGTTTAGGAAGAGCAGAGATATTAAAGGTCAGGCCTTTCAGTGATTTATTTGTAGTATGTCTTTTGTAAAGTCTTAGTATTTGAACATCAGTTTGCATATGCATCTGGTTTAAAGCCAAAAATAAGATAGTGAATATGTGATATGAACATTGATAATAAGACAGAAAATCCTTACTAGAATCATAAATAGTATTAGTAAGAAATCTAACTTGAATACATGAGGTAAAAAAAGAAAATATTCTAAGTGTAAAAATGTTGAAACATAAAGGAACTGCAAGAAAAATAAAAAGATGGTGTCATTTTTTTTTAATATACTATTTCTTATATACACATGGAGAAATAAAGTACATTTGTTTCAGGATTTAAAAAAATAAACTTCATGAAAAGGGAAAATTAAAAAAAAACAATATTTTATCTTTATGAATTTACCTACATTCTCTCATTATTTATTACATTCTTCCAACCAAAATGGCCAACTAGCAATTATGAGTTCCAGAGAACAGAAAAATATTTCAACTTTAAAACCATGTAAAAGCTTCATATAAGGGGAAAATAACTACAGGAATTAATATGGGCTTGATTCTGAGTAAATTTTTATTTGCGAATGTTTTCTGATATGAAGAAGATGGAGTCCATAAAAATACTTTTGACAAATCAAGTAGAAGATGTTTTATAGATCAAGCCAAGTACATCTCAGTTTTATTACTATACTTACATACTATATATTTCCCAGGAGCTGAAATCTTTGCAGTATTTAATTGCCTGACAATTATTTCTGTTACATCAATTTTGTGGTTAAACTAATTATTTATATTATCAAAACAAATCAGCACTAGAGGCTAATTAAACTGGAGAAACCATCCTCCAATGTTTCCCAACCTACATATTAATAAGGTTTAGGTTAATACTAACTTCAGAAGAAATAAATATGTCCTTCAGGTGATAATTTCATAGGCAAGGCTTAGGAATTTAAACAGCTTTTAAACTCTTGTGAACATTATTACTAACTCAGAACAGTCAGAAATATTAGAATATAGAATTTTACAAGCCTTGAATTCCCAGTAACTGACCGATTGTCGTGTTATCCACAAGATGGCAGCTCTGTTTATATCATTAACACTCTTAATACACTACTTTATCCTTATTATGATTATTATTTAAAGAAACACAATATGTAAGGTCTATAAGGAACTTACATGTGCAAATGCTCACCTTAGGTAACTTTTCAGTTTAAGATGAGTAAGTGATTAAGTGAAATTATCAAAACCTATTAAAATAGGAATTATTTAAATCATCCTAAAATGTGTGACTTCAAAACATTACTTTTTGCTAACACACTGCCAAATGCTTCAACCCAAACTTACGTAAGAGGTCAATCTATTTGTAAGAAATGATTTCATTCTGTTTTGTAAAGACTTTTGTATTGTTTGTAAAGAAGTACAGACTGTTCAAAATAACCGAGATGGCAAATCCGTGATAACTGATACCTGAGAATTATATTTCCCATCTACTAAATTCTAGGCATAACCAAATCTGATAAGAATATTTATTTATTGACCTTGCTTGTATTCCTTTTTTCTACTTCATCTTCTCCACTGTCACTATTTTTTCTTTATGTTTACCTTCAATCTACGGTGTGGCAGCTTCAGTGTATTATCTTTATTTCTGTTTCCTGTGCAGATAAAATTTTGAAAATGCTTAGAATTATTAGGCCATATCACCTTTCTTTTCTGAGAATAAATATCCTCAGGATGTTTAACTATGTTTATGTGTCAGTAAATTTTACCCTAGAGAATAGGGAAATGACTGAATAAGAATGAAAAAGGGTCTCCTCTCTTCTATGTTAAAGAAATAGGAATTCTCAGACCCTAAGGTGAAAAGCTCCTGCTGTGTTAGTGATGCAGCACTCTGTTTTGAGATGCAAACTGAAAACATTAGCTTATCATGGAAGTATCCCAATTTAATATATACTCTAATTTACTTTATTAGATTCCCTTTGAACATCATTGTTAAGGTCTGTAATAGACCTAAAGACCAGTGGGTGTGTTTCTCACTGTGTTCTCTGAGCAACTGTATTTTCTGTGTTTTCATATTACTTCTTAACCAAGGATAACTCACTTGCTTTCTTATAAATATATGTTGCTTTTTCCCTGCTCTAAATTTCATGACTTCAACTCATGAGCTTTTTTTCTTTCACTTTAACTTCCTTGCTTTTTTTCCCTCAAATTAGATCAAATCAAGGCCTACTACCTCCATCATGACAAGTGTGGAACAACACATTGTTCCAAACAAAGTTTAGATTTAATGAGGAACTTTTGAACACAACTACCTTACATTTGACAAGAGAAAGGGCTTATTCATGTAAAACCCCTGTGCTCAAAACATTTCTTCACACATTGGGATGACATATGAAGATGCTGAGAAAGAGATTGATAATCATTGTACAGCACTTTGCCATGTTACAGCTTTGTAGTAGGAGACTTCAAATCAAACAGAAATCCACATTACCACAAGGAGGATTAGGATTATGACAACAGTAAGAGAAAGAAAAATATAATCATCAACACTAACTTGAGAGTTTACTTTATCCTAAGTACTATGCTAAATATTTTATATTATCTAATTTATTTTGTTTTTTTGGGTTTTTTTCCAGCAGATTCCAAAACTGGTCAATGTCAATATTTTCTTTCATTTTTTTTAATTTTTAAAAGATTTTATTTATTTATTTGGCAGAGAGAGAGATACCACAAGTAGGCAAAGAAGCAGGCAGAAGGAGAGGGGGAAGTAGACTCCCGACTGAGCAAAGAACCCATGCGGGGCTCAATCTCAGGACCCTGGGATCATGACCTAAGCCAAAGGCAGAGGTTTAACCCACTGAGCCACCCAGGCACTCCAATGTCAGGACTTTCTAAAGGGCTCCTAGATTTGCTCTAGTAGACAGTATTTTGCAATCATAGCTGCTCATTTAAATTTCAACTGGGAAATGCCATGATATAGTATATAGAGCCCTCCTATGGATTAAATATTTGTTCTCTACTGACACCAATTTTTTTTAAAGATTTATTTATTTAACAGAGAGAGAGAGTGAGAGAGAGAGCACAAGCAGGGGGAGCAGCAGGCAAAGGAAGAGGGAGAAGCAGGATCCCATTAAGCAGGGAACCCGACTAACGGCTCCATCCCAGGATTCTGGGATCATGACCAGAGCTGGCTGAAGGCCCATGACCAGAACTGAGCCACCCAGGTGCCTCTCCTCAACAGCAGTTTATATGTTGAAACCTTATACCAATGTGATGATATTAGAAGGCAAAGCCTTTTGAAAGTGCTTAGATCATAAGGATGGCGCCCTATAACTGGGAGTAGTGCCCTTATAATAAGGGAGACTCCAGAAAGGTACCTCGCTCCTGATGCCATTTAAGTTTACAGCAAAAAGCTGTTCATATAGGAACTAGGAAGTTTGCTCTCACCAGGAAGTTCAATCTTGGGTTTCCTAGCCCCCAGAACTGTGAGAAAATAATTTTTATTGTTTATATACTACTTACTTTGTGGTATTATTGTTAGAGAAGCCCAAATGGGTTAAGACAAGCTTCAATCCAACCGCTTGCATGACAACATCTGAGTATGGGAGGTGGTTAACACTGGTGTATGTTCCTCCTTAAATGATTCTTTCTGTAACTGGGCTTAAAAATCCTTGCTGAAATGATTTTTTCCAAAGATCGTTGCCAAAATGAATATGCGAGCCAAAGGTTTTCATGTGTGATGTCACATTTCATTGAAAGAATTAAACAGAGATCTTAAAAATCTGAAGATGGGTCTGTGAAGAAAATTAGGGCACAGTTTGTATGTCAGACAATACTTCCAAGAATGCATAAAGGAAAATCCACACAGTTCTGCATCCCCAAGGTGAAGAGATGGACATCATCTGCTCGGGGGTTGGGTCTGAGGAGAAAAGTGTGATGGAGCAGGATGAAAGGTGGCTGGGGAAGACGAAAAAACTACAAGCAGAGGACTGATGTGAAGAGGAGCCTGTCCAACATTCGGAAACTAAGCACCGAGTGCTGGTGCTGTAGGGCCCTGCTCTACCAAGACAGCATTGTCGGATCTGTCCATGTCTAATGTAAGATTCCTCCTGCACAAGGGATGTCCTCTCTTGACACATGATAGCACTGAGCTTTACTCAAAATGTGCTGTTTGTATCCCCAAGTTCATAGCAGCAATGGCCACAATCGCCAAACTGTGGAAAGAGCCAAGATGCCCTTCAACGGACAAATGGATAAAAAAGATGTGGTCCATATACACTATGGAATATTATGCCTCCATCAGAAAAGATGAATACCCAACTTTTATATCAACATCGATGGGACTAGAGGAGATTATGCTGAGTAAAATAAGTCAAGCAGAGAGAGTCAATTAGGAAATGGTTTCACTGACTTGCGGAACATAAGGAATAACATGGAGGACATGGGGAGATGGAGAGGAAAAGTGAGTGGGGGCGGGGGTGGAAATGGAGGGGGAGACAAACCATGAGAGACTGTGGACTCTGAGAAACAAATTGAGAGTTTTGGAGGGGAGGGAGGGGAGGGGTTAGGTGAACCTGGTGGTGGGTATTGTGGAGGTCATGTATTGCATGGAGCAGTGGGTGTGGTGCATAAACAATGGATCTTGGAACACTGAAAAAATAAAATAAAATAAAATAAAACTGCTGTTTTGACACTCTCCTTTTCAAAAGACACATACAAGATCACTGAATGGGTAATGGTTGTTTGGAATGGAAGGTCCCAGTACCTATATTTGTTTGAAACTAGAACCTGTGAAAACCAGCCCTGTAACAATTGATTAACTTTTCTATAGGCCTCCATGATTCCATAGAATTATTTTCATAAACCAAGCCTTTCATAACTCTGAGATAGCATTATCTTAATTGTTCAAATGTATAGCAGAACTCCTGTCTTTATAATTCATTGTTAAGCATCATCTGTAATAAAGCTGGATTATAATGCATTTTAAGAAATAGGTGAGAATTCTATCTTTTATTATCTCAATAATGTGACAAAATATTGTCTCAATAAAAATAATAATGAATTATTGTCTCAATAATGTCTCAATAAAGACAATAATAATGTCATAATACTAATAATAATGTCTCAAACATATTTTATCTCTGTGTATATAATTAAATAAATGTAATAGAAACTTTTAAATAATTGTTTGACAATTAGTGGTAAGTTATTTAGAGACACCTTAAAGAACTCTAAGAATTGTTTTAGATGTCTAATATAGTACAATACCTAGGACATACATAATGTTTCTTTCTCTGTACATTTGAAATCATTACAATGTACTTTAAAATCAATCGCCTTGTCTTTGTTTCATGAGGATCTGTCAGCAGCGTTTTTTTTTTTTTTTTTTTTTTTTTTACCTATTCATTAAAATCTGACATTAATTCAGCATTTTTTTTTCAGGGTTTTCCCCTCTTTGGCAGTATAGGATTAGAATAACTTTCCTTAACTCTGTTATTTTGTCAAGTTTTGTTAAATAATCTCCTGTGTATTCATGTACATTTTTCCTATTTTGCTATTAGCTGATAAGAGGGATTTTTACCTTACTTGAACTGATTCAGTAACAGTATACACCTAAAATCACAGTTACTGCAATAGAAAATGGGTGTCTTTCTAGCCATCTTTTACAAAATGGTTAAATTGCAGACATTGCTTCATGACACTGTAGAGACATAACATGAATTAATGACTTTTGACCGGATCTTGGTAGAGCATTGTGCGGAAGCTCATTATTCAATTTAACCCATGAACTCACCAAAGGTAAATGATCACTACAAAGTCTACAGGAACCTTATGCTTTGTCAAGATGAATGACAAATGGGTGTGGTTTATACTTCTGAGATATAACTGGCATCTTTATCTATCATCTCTGTCAGTCTGTCTTTGAAATTGTAGATGTAGAAAATATACTAGCTCTTTCCAGGGTAAGCCGAAAGGAACCACTAAGTGGATAGTGTGAAAATGTAGGAGATAACAAGAAATGGTTTTGTTTTGTTTTGTCTTCTTCCAGAAGCTACCTGTTCCTGGCACATATGTTTTTGTCTGACTAACAGAGGATCAAAACAGCCTGTTAGAAGGGAGATCTTTCCTCCACTCTACCATCCTGAATTCAGAATCAGTAAAGAGGAAGCTGGAAATAGACATATGACCACAAGTATGCTGCATCGTTTTTTTACTGGAGGCTTCATTAGAGCATACATTCTGACTGCTGCCAGGCTCCTAAATGTTCCCCAAATTCTAGATCTCAGAATGAGGCAACCAATGAATGTTTCCTGTGAATCAGGTTGCAGCTAATGGTGCAGAGGGCAGAACTGGCTTAAACTCCATCCTTTTTGTGGCCAGGATGCACTAGTCTTACTTAGATTATTTTATGCTCAAATAAATCACTTACTCCCACTCCCACTGTTGTTTCTAATACAGAGCTAAGTCTTCCATTGATTGCTAAATTACTCTAATTAAAACCTCATCTTATTCTCTGTTAAGTGTTACTTATAATGTTTTAAAAAATGTTCCTCATATTTCACTTCAGACAAGTTATGCCTAGGGACCTTAAGTAAAATCATGGTATTGGCAACAAGTCCCTTGGGACCCCGGGCCTCTCAACATTGATACCTCACAAAATAGAGACAGAGTCATTTTTCTGCCTTATGTAATTTATGGAATGAAAGTCCTGGCGAGACATATGTTCCTATGTTGAAAATAACCAGGATTACCCTAACAAAATTAATCAAAAGGAACCACATTAAAGCACATAGTCATGAATGTAAAATCACCAGGGATAAAGGTCCTACAAGTCTAAAATGAGAAAAAACTAGTTACCTTAAAAAAATAATAATAATTCAGGAATCAGAGTAGCACCAGACTTTTCACTAGCAAAACTGAGAAAGGAAATAATGGAACAGTGGATACTTTAAAAAGTTACTTTTCAAAACAGAAATTTATACCCATCAACATTACCAATTAAGTTTGAAGCAATAAGTCAGGACATCTTCAGACATGCAAACTCATTAAAATGTTACCTTCCACACCGTTTTTTTGGAAGCTGCTGCCTCATGTGCTCCATCAGAACAACGGATAAGGCAAGAAAGAGGAAAATGTGAGTTTGTGAGTTTGGAAAATAAGTGACAGAACACTTGGGAGACGCCATGGGAATTTTCCAGGTATGATGATGAAAGGGAATTTTCAGATGATAGTTAAATCTCGGGCCTAGACAGTAATCATGTGCAAATTCAAACAAAAAGATGGCATTCTCTAGGAAGGATCATTTAATAACCTGTAATTACAAAACAAAACAAAACAAAACAAAAAAACCTAAAAGATCATTCCATGTGTTTGAACATATTGAGGAAACGTGTATTTTTCTGAGAGCATTTAGGTCCAAATTAAAGAAAGGTAGTAGAAAACCGAGGAAGTCAACAATGAGGTACTTATTAAGGCGAGGGAAACTAAAATTTATTTAAAGGAAGAGAATTTACCCCTATACTACGATGTCTATACTAATAAATACTTACTTAAGCTTTAAAATGGGTATAATTGTTTTATAATGGTAGGAGACACTAAAGGCAGACAGTAAAGACAAAAATACTATATGGAAGTTATTTATTTATTTATTTATTTATTTTAGAGAGAGGGAGCATGAACGTATGGGGGGCAGGGAGGGGCGGGGGAGAGGAAGAGAATCCCAGGCAGGCTCTATGTTGAGTGTGAAGCTTCATTCAGGATTTGATCTTACGATTCCAAGATAATGACCTGAGCTGATATCAAGAGTGGGATGTTTAACTGACTGAGCCATCTAGGCCCCCCTAAGCTTTTTAAAAAATAATCAAACTTCTATTTTCTAGTCCAGCTTATAAGAACCTTGATGTAGGCACTCCGTCCTAACAGTTGAAAAGCTGAACAAATGGAAAAAAAAAAAAAAATCAGCAACTCTTCTTACATCCATCAGAGACCTGAGGTCTCAGGGAAAACTGCTGCCTCCAAACCTGGAGAGACCAGTAAGCAGATACAATGAATCCCAGCTTACAGAACAGAAATCCACAAACTGAAACATCCTCAGGAACCAGTCAGGGTAGGAAAACCTGAACTGTAACGGAGGGATTGCTGGAGGCTCCGCATGGACAAGTTTGCGTGATAAAAATATCAGTGGGACCAGCCACCAGGGATAGGAGTGGAGATCACATTTTGTGACTTTCACCTCCTAAAATTCTATCAAGTTCTCATAGTGAATATCAGGAGGAAAAAAAAAAAAAGTCTGTTGTGCTTCTGGGAGGGAGAAAGAAAAAGAAACCATTTTGAAACACATCAAAGGATTCTGTTCTTCTAAACAAGGTCTGCCCTCTGGAGAAAACAGTTAACCAGAGCCTAACCTGTGATGGTTTTATCACAGCCCAATTATCTGAGGGGAGGGAACTAACCAACTCCCGAAAGTGAAAAACACATGTGAAGTTCACAGTCAAGAGGCACGGGCTCACTAAAAGTCCGAGACCTAATCCATTATTAGACTATAGAATGCTTCCCTTGCCCCCACACCTTACAACCACATTACTAAAGGATTATTTACAGCAGGTTTTTTCACCCAGTATGTCATGTCTGGCTATCAAAAAAAATCATAAGGCATAAAAAGGCAAAAAACACGGTTTGAAGAGACGAAGCAAGCATGAAAATCAGACTCAGATACAGCAGGACTGTTGGAATTATCAGACTCAGAATTTAAAATAACTGTGGTTAATACATGAAGAACTCTCCTGGGTAAGTAGACAGCATGGAAAAATAGTTGCCAATGTAAGCAGAGAGCTGGAGATGCTAAGAAAATACCAGAAGTAAATCAAACACTCTATAATAGAAATGGAGAATATCTTTGCTGGGCTTATAAGTCAAGTGGCGTGACTGAGGAAAAATTTCTGAACTTGAGGCTATCGCCACAGAAATCTCCCAGACTGAAAAATAAACAGAAAAACAACAACAACAACAACAACAATAAAAAGAAAGAAAGAAAGAACAAAATTGATCTAAGAGCTGTGGGACAACTACATAATCATATGCATAATGTAATATATAAAAATATTACATAAAAAAATAGGAACACCAGAAGAAGGAGAGAAGGAAAGAGAGGAACAATTTGAAACAATAATAACTGAGAATTTACCTCAAAATGTCATACATCCCATCACAGATCCAGGAAGCTCAGAGAAAACCAAACAAGATAAATGTAAAACAAAACCAAACCATACATAAGCATCAATTTAAACTACAGAAAATCAAAGATAAAGAAAAATTCCTATAAGAAGCTCAGGGTGGAGAATCTTCCCCACAGAAGAATAAAGGTCAGAATTATATCTGACTTCTCCTCAGAAACCATGCCAGCAATAGCAGAGTGAAATATTTAAAATGCTTAGAGAAATAAACCCAGCAACCTAAAATTCTTTACCTTCAAAAGGGAGAGAGAGTGAAAAATAAGATATTCATAAAGAAAAATTGAGGAAATCTGTTACTAATAAACCTGCCTTGCCAGAAACATTTAAATAAATTCTTTAGAGAGAAGCAAAGTGATATAAAGTTCAGAAACTCAGATCTACATAAGAAATGACAGTATCAGAGAAGCAATAAGTTGGGGCGCTTGGGTAGTTCAGTCAGTTAAGCATCTGACTGGATTTCTGCCCAGCTCATGAGGTCAGTCATGAGACCACACCCTGCCTTGGGCTTCATGCTGAGCATGGAGTTATGCTTGAGATTCTCTCTCTCCATCTCCCTCTGCCTTTCTCCCTGCTCAAGTGTGTTCCCTCTCTCTCTCCCTTTCTCAAAAGAAAAAAGAAAAAAAGAAAAAAAGTAAAGGTAAAATAATTTTTTGTCTTATTTTTAATTGATCTAGGAGATAATTATTTGTTCAAAAATAACAAAAGCAAAACTGTATCTTGATATATAAAAGAGATATGTAAGGGCCTATTCAGCCAGAGCAGCCCCACCCCAGTTGAACTGCCATTTTGCTATAAAGCTTAAATTGACCTTGCCCACCCCCGCTCCCCAGGGAAACTTATTTAAAGGCAAGTCCAGGAAACCAGTCCCAGGTAACAAAGTCCAATTACAAGGGTGGGTCAGGCCAGGTGGAGGTATTCAATCAGTGGGGGTGCATACTGTCTCCTAGCTACCAAGGCGTTTGGGCCCCTGCACTGTGGGAGCCTTTTGGCGCCAATCCTAACCGAGGTGTGATAGGCTGGTTCAAATGTCTACTAGGGTAAATTGTAATTCAGTTGGTCACCTAGCATCACTGTGGAGTTTCCTGTGAGTGTTACAATCTCATTAGCCACCTGTGTGTGGCCAGGCCCAACCCCATGGCCTTTGCTATATAAAAGTTAGTCTGGAAAGCAGGGAGGGGTCATCCTCTCTGGAGGGGCGCCCCCGGCCTGTCTGTTTGATGGTCAATATGATTCCTGATACTTGGTGCAAAATAAAGCTTTGCTTGACCTTCGCTTTGTATCAGTCTTGCTCCTTTAATCACGGACCAATTATTGGGGTACCCAATTTGGGGGGACCCAACAGATAGATACACAGAATCTGTACACTTACATGTAAGTTAAATGAGTGATGACAAGGACAAAAGAAATAGGAAGGTTTTAGGATTATTTTGTTTTAAAGCACTTACATAGGGGTGCCTTGGTGGCTCAGTGGGTTAAGCCTCGCCTTCAGCTCAGGTCATGATCTCAGGATCCTGGGATGGAGCCCCGCATAGGACTCTCTGCTCAGCAGGGACCCTGCTTCCCCCCTCTCTCTGCCTGCCTCTCTGCCTACTTGTGATCTCTGTCTGTCAAATAAATAAATACAATCTTTAAAAAAAAAAAAAAAAAAGCACTTACATAGTCTATGAAGTGATATAATGTTATTTGAAAGTGGACTTAAATTAAAAATTTATATTGTAAACTCAAGAGCAATAATTAAAAAGAATAAAAATAAAGTATGACTAATATGCTAAAGAAAGAGAGAAAAGTAAGTAAATAATGCTCAGTTAACCACAAAAGGCATAAAACAAATAGGAGACAAATTTAGGAACAAAGAACAAAAGGAACATATGCAAATCATCAACGGATATGGTCCATATTAACCCAATTGTGTCAATAATCACTTTGACTGTCAGTGGTCTAAATGTACCAATTAAAAGACAGATTGTCAGAGTGGATTGAAAAACATGACCCAACTATAAGTAGCTTACAGGAAACACACTTTAAAAATAAAGAAACATCCAGATAAAAAATAGAGAAAGACATAAAATGCTAACACAAATCAAAAGAAAGTAGGAGCAGCCATATTAATTTTAGACACACCAGACCTCAGAGCAAGAAAAGTTATCAGGAATGAGGAAGGGCATTACAAAATGATAAAGGGATGAATTCTCCAAGAAGACATAATAATCCTTAGCGGTATATGCCTAACATTAGAGCAGAAAAGTGCATGAGGCAGAAACTGAAAGAACTGTGAGAAGAAATAGATGAATCCACTATTATAGTTGGAGACATTAACACCCCTCTCTCAGAAATGGGTCCAAAGTTCAGAGTCCGTAAGGACATAGTTGAACTCAAAACATCATTAATCCACTGGCTATAACTGGTGTCTGTGGACTACTTCAACCAAGAACAGCAGAATACACATTCTTCTCAAATTCACATGAAAAATTCCCAAAGACAGGCCACATTCAGGGCCATAAAGTACACCTTAACAGATTTAAAATAATACAAATCATACAATGTCTACTCTTAGGCCACAATTAAATTAGAAATCAATAACAGAAAGGTGCAAAATCCTCAAATATGTGGAGATTAAAAACACACTGCTAAATAACACATGGGTCGAAGAAAAAAATTCTCAAGAAAAAAAAAATTAGCATTTTGAACCAAATGAAAATGAAAACACAAGTTATCAAAATTTGTGGGATTCAATGAAAGCAGTGCTGAGAGGAAAACGTATAGTCTTTTTCCTGGTTTTGATATTTGGTATTAGGTTGGAATAGTCCAAATGAACAGAGCACAGAGGATTTTTAGGACAGTGAAAACACTCTGTATGTTACTATAACGATGGATACATGTCATTGTACATTTGTCCAAATCCATAGAATATGGAACACCAAGAGTGAACTGTAAGGTAAACGATAAGGACTTCATCCCCAGCAACAAACAAACAAACAAAAGAAGAACACCCTGGTGAGTCATGTTGGTGTGGTAACATGGAAGGCTATATATGTGTGAGGGAGAGGGCGTATGGAAAATCTGTATCTTCTTAATTTTGTTATAAACCTGAAACTTGCCTGAAAAAAAAAAAAAGATTTTATTAAAATAATGGAAGGATACGCTGAATATAAAATTGAAATTTATTTTTAAAATCTCATAAATTTGTGTTTGGGGAAGGGGATGGTAAGAGAATTAAAAATGCACAGAAAGAAACAGAAAAAAAAAATGTTTGTGAGAAGATGACCACTATCCATAGCTGGCTCTCATCTCATGGTTTATTGGTTCACCCTCTTGTTCCCATCGTCCCAAGTGCTAAACCTCCCACTGAAATTAAGAGGTGCTGGTCACTTAAAATACTGCCTTAATTCTAGCTAGTGTCTCAACTTATCCCTCCACATTTGCCATGTGGTTAATTAGGGCCTTTATCAATTGGAATTCAAAACAGGCATGGACAGGGGTACCTGGACAGGCTCAGTCAGTTAAGCCTCTGACTCTCGACCTAGGTTCAGCTCATGATTCAAAATTGTGAGATGGAGCCCTAAGACAGGCTCTGTGCTGTGTGTGGAGCCTGCCTAAGATGCTCTCACTCCCTATGCCTCTGACCCAGTCCCTCTCCTTCTTTAATAAACAAAACAAACAAACAAAAAACAACAAAAAAACCCAGACATGGACACACCCTGACAGAAGGATACCTACTATCCTTAAACAAACAAACAAACAAACAAACTTTATCGAACTTAACATTTAGTAACCCACTAAATGCCAATTTCCTGACAGCAATCTCTGACTAAAAACTGATTTTTATAGCAGAGTGTTTCCATAGGAAATGATAAAGCAGACTTAGGAATAATCTACACTTACTTTCCCTGGCCCATCCAATAATAGAATGAAATTTGTACGTAGAGTGTAAATCAGAGATTCTTGGGTTCAATTACTGATTTTATACTTAAAAATTATGTCATCTTGAAAATCAGCATGTTATTTACCAAGTTTGCATAGTATTTCCTCACTTACTCTGATATAAAGTCAAAATTGTAATTTATATCAAATGGTTCTTAAACTTACTAAAAGAAGAAATAATGTACATAAATTAGTTAAATCATTATTTGGCACTTGATAATTGCTCATAAAAAGATACCTGTTTACTCCAAATCACATATTTTTATATAATAATCTGTGAAAAAAATTACTATAGACTGTGTGTGTGTGTGTGTGTGTGTGTGTGTAGTTTGTTTTAGTTAAATAAGAAAGCTGTTTATCAAGCAGCATTTGTAACTACTCCTAAGTATTCAACAGAAGCCACAGGGTCAATGGTGCATATGGTAAAACTATGGTAGTTCTCTGTAAAACTCTATCTTTAGAAGTAAGACCTGAAAACAGTTATGAGGCACTTTTAAATACTTGCCTCACACTGTCTTGTGCAGAATATGCACTCATTAAATATTTATTAAATTGATTTGACATTTTCAGACTGAAATATTATAGTAGAACATGCATGAAACAAATTATGTCCATTCTTTTTCCAATCATGCAATCAACTAATATTGATGGCTTGACATGGCATCAATTGCTATGACACAAACACGAATGTGGCTTTCACTTTGGTCCCAAGGAATACTCAGTCAAGAGAGAACTGGATTATGGACATTGGGGAGGGTATTTGCTATGGTGAGTGCTGTGAAATGTGTGTAAGCCTGACAATTCACAGACCTGGGGCAAATAATACACCATGTATTAATAAAAATAATTAATAAAAAAGAGAGAATGGGAAACAGTAAATAAAATATTGCAGACCATTTTTTTTTATTTGTCAGTTAAGATAAACATAAATTCACCTAGAAGGCTGAAGCATCAAATGCTTGTTTCATGCCTATGTTTATAGCGGGGGGGGGGGAGCAAACCAGCAAGCTATTAGAAACAATTTCCTGAGAAAAGCAACTTTTAAGATATATAATAATGTTGTGACTGATTTAGACCAATGTTTTGCAACCTGTGTATCTATAATACTGTATTGATTTTCAATACACACAACCAAGATCAGGAAGCATATCAAGACACTCAAGTACCTTCTGAATCATCTTGGATTGATTACATGTAATAGAGTTCATGATTAATTGAGAGCAATACCAGAAGTGCGTTGTACTTAAGCATTGGATCTGCCTGGAGAGGAGCTAAGAATCACAGTGAATGGGATCTGTAATGCAAATGTATTGCACCCTAACATATCACCCCATCACCTCCAGGTCTTGCTTAAAATCCTTCAGGGATTCTTGTTGTTCTTTAAATAAAAGAAGGATTCTTCCTAGTACAATTTATAATATCCTGTCTGATCTGGCCCCAGTTACTCTAGCCTCACCTCCCACCAGCCTTCTTAACCTCCCTCTTTCTTTCTCTCTTCTCTATCTCAAATGACAGATTTTAGTCCCCATTCTTGCCATAACACCTTTTGCTACAGGCCTGTGTGTATACTCAGACTGTTACTTCTGTCTGAAATGTCCTTCTCATATTACTCCTTGTTATCACACCTAAAGCCACTGTGAGCTTTCTATTATTAACTCATAATCATGCTGTGTCTGTCGGCCTCAGAACTTTTGCACATGCGTTCTATTCTGTCTACCCATTCCATCTCCCTCTTCCTCTAGGTATCTCTGCTCATCCCACATCAGCCATTCCTTTTACAAAGAAATATTCCCTGGCCTCCTTAATTAAGTCAAATCTTAATAGGCTCTCATGGTCTAAGTACCTTTCTTTTGTTGTGTTTATCACTGCAATAAATAGATTTATTTCTGTGATTTTTAAAATGTTTGTATCTTCCACTAGAATATAATGTCTTTGAAAGCAGACCTTCTGTCTGTTTTTGCTTACCAGGTTAGGCATTCAGTATGTTCAGTAGACTAAATGAATGTCTTGCTACTTTAGTACACTACACAAAATATGTACATAAGCTTAAAGTTTTTGGCATGGTAGGCTATTTATTTTGAATTTTCTCATTTTCTACATCATTTGCATTTTATAACCATTTTGGAAAGTAATGTTTACCCGATGTAAGAATTAGAGGAAAGATAAGGTATTTTAATATATCTATAACAATTGCTAAAATGTTTTACTTATTATTATTACTAGTTTTAAAGATTTTATTTATTTGAGAGAGAGAGACTGAGCTGGGAGAGGGGCAAATGGAGAAGTAAACTCCCTGCTGAGTGCGGAGCCTGATGTGGGAAGCAGACACTTAACTGACTGAACCCTCCAGGCATCCCAATGTTTTACTTATTATTGATACTTTTGAAATTTTGACCCATTGTATTTCCATATGGGATAGTTCTCAACTTTATTCCCAAATAATTATGTTGCTTACAAAATGGCTTAGAAGATTTTTATACAATATTTTTAAATGATTATTTTAATACAATTTAAAAATAGATTTTTTATAGTACGGGTGAGTTTTTTTTTTTTTTTTTTCTGTAAGTGACTTGATGTTGTGAAGTAACCCATAAATTGACAGGTAAAACCAAAGACCAGAAATATGGGTCTAGATACATTTTTTAAGAGAGCCAACTAAATGTTAATCTGGATTTAAGTAAAATTCTGTATTTAATTATTTTTAAATTTATGCGTTCTCTTCTCAAACATTATATGCATTATGATGTAATAATTCAATGAAAGGGGAATAAATAAATTATAAAAATGAATCAAAAGACATTAAGACATCCAAAGACATCACAAGCCAATATTCATCCTTGTCTGGAGAACAGCTGGATGGCTGAAGAGCAGAGGTGGGGACATATTAGGCAAGTGGGGGAGAGGGGAGTTTTCTTAGTCTTAGAGGAGAGGTTGTTCACATCTTAAAAACTGTTTTTACACGAACATATCTTTTGAAAATAGGCAATGAATTTTCCAAATACCTCTGGAGTAATTTTTCTCACCAAAATACATGTAATAGTCACAGTTGGACAGATACAATTTTTGGTGGGATTAGACGATGTTGAAACTCAATGAGACTCCAAGATTATTCTGGTAAGGATGGATTTAAAGTATTAAGAGGTCTTTAGAGAAGATGCTTAGAAAGATGACTGCATATGTCAGACTTGAATTATAAGTAGTCTTTACCATAAGTAGGAGATTATTGACCTAGGAGATTATACAACTGCTAGTGGCCTTCGCAATGATTAATTTCACCATTTCATTCAGACTACATATATTACATATGAAAAAAATAAAATCCAGGATTTCTTTCTTAACTCAGCTTAAGACATCCTTATTATGAAGCTAGACTTCTTTGATTGGCTCTCCAATCCTTGTTTCCTTTTTTTTGTTTAAACCCTGTTTATTTTTAGCACACTTTTTCCTATCTTAGATTCAATGGGCCCATCAATAAAAACTGTTTACTGTGTCATAACATTGTTCATGCAGATAGGCAAAATTATATATGGAAAGTACTTGGTATACAAAGATATATATATCATATATTTATAATATATATACATACACCTATATACGTGCATATATATATATCTATAACACATATTTTTGTATTTGTATTGTATTTTAATTGTAACATACACATACAATTAAAATACAATACAAATACAAATACACACACACACACACACACACACACCTGTCATCTACCATATTTTTTAGTTAAGAACTCAAAGATTTTTGAAGTGTCTGCTAAAAACATCAGTAAAAAACAAGATACAATCTTACTAAAATATTCTGTTTTACCTATTTACTTGGTGTTGCTCAAATAAAATAATTTTAACCATACATATATGCCCTTGTGTTCTACCATCAATAGATTTCTTTTTGTTGTTTAGCTCAGTCATTATTTATATGTGTTATTTCTCTGAAAAAATATTTGAAGAAAAAGTGATAAACTTTCTTCTTAAAAGTTATATATATAAAATTACATATATGGGGTTTGGGAGAAGGGGGTGGGATTATGGACATTGGGGAGGGTATGTGCTTTGGTGAGTGCTGTGAAGTGTGTAAACCTGGTGATTCACAGACCTGTACCCCTGGGGATAAAAATATATGTTTATAAAAAATAAAAAATTTTTTAAAAATTACATATATGCATATATATATTTAAAACAAAAAGTTTTGTGTGTGTGTGTTTTGCCTGTGAGTGGAGAAAATATGTTTTCCCCACCCAAATATTCCTCTCCAGTATACATACACAACACACACACTTGCTTTTATATATATTCTGTCATATATATAGTAGGTAGTATTAATATTTAATATATAATTTATATATAATATATACATATATTTTCCTTCTCACACTATTTTTAATCACTCTATGCCATTTGTTGAATTGTTCTGAACCTTAGCAGATGATCATAAGCTCCTCAAAAGAAGAGTTAAAAAAGAAAGGAAACTAGAGCACAAAGTTCTTATGTTTGCATATGTTTCGGGAGAACATGCTTAAAATATTTTCATCATTAAATGACTTAAATATCTATATTTATCTTTAATTTTGAGATACAGGATTTATTTCTATTCATTCCCGAGAAACATTTAAATGAGATTTTTCTTGTTTGTTTCTTTCCTGGTAGTCAAAAAAAAAAAAAAATCCCACTTAACTACTAACATAAAATGCAGTTGTTAGCACATTCTACTCAGGATCATTTAGGATAAAGACGAGTTTCTCAGTGATAATACCATTACAAATTTTCCAGCTTAGTTTTTATACTGGTTGCCAGCTGTATTAGAGATCTGTATTATTTGTTTTTCTTACCTCCTCATTTCTCTCTTAAAAGAACTTCTTTGCAAAGGACTCTACCTCCTTCATGCTAAATGACCCCCCCTTCTTGAAGATTCATTGCCACAGAGTGGATATTTGAATATTTGAAGTAAGAGATGGTTAGATCTAGATTATAGGAATGAGTGAAGTACTGCATGGAAGGTCAATAATATCTGGCTCATTATGGCTGGAGGCTGCCTAGTTTCTAACCCTTACAGGGTTCTTCAGCTATTCTTGTATTTCCATAAGAACTGTATTTTTTAAATTGTGGGAAAATATACATGACCTACAAGTTACAACTTTAACCATTTTTAATTTTGTGGTTCAGTGGCATTAATTATAGTTACATTGTTGTAAAAGTATCACCACCATCCCTCTTCAGAATTTATCTTCCCAAACTGAAATTCTATTTACTGAAAAATAACTGTACATACCCTTCTCCCCACAGCCTCAGACAACAACCATTCTATTTTCTGTCTCTATGAATTTGACTACTCTATATACTTCTTATAAGGGGAATCACGCAATACTTTTTTCTTTTTGTGTCTGGCTTATTTCATTTAGTATAGTATCTTCAGTTTTGATCAATGCTGTAGCATGAATCAGAATTTCCTTCATTTTTAAGACTGAATATTCTATTGTATATTTAGACCACATTTTGTTTGTCCTTTTTTCCATCAATGGACATTTGGTTTGTTTCCGTCTTTTGGCTATTGTGATTAATGCCATTATCAACACTGGTGTACAGATTTCTATTTGAGTCCCTGTTTTTAATCCTTTGGGATATATACCAAAAGTGACATTGCTAGATCAGATGGCAAATATATGTTTAATATTTTTGAGAAACCATCATACCATTAAGACTATATTATTTTATTGAAGTGTTCCTTCATCTATGATACCTATGAGTTTATTTATCTCATTGAAACTAAACAATCCCCGAGTAAGTAATTAATGCAATGATGATATCAGAAACAAACCTATACATTCACTGCATGCATGGAAGTCCGAGAACCTGACTTCACATTAGCCTGATAATGACTCTCTTCTGCACATACAACAGCAAAACTCTCCTTAAATGCATATTGTCAGTTAGTCACTACTTCTCTACAAAGGGAAGAAAGGGTGAGTTAAGAGGATTTTGTAGTTGTCCAAACTATTAGAGATATTAATGGAATAGATAGCATGTTGGCAATTAGAATGGAGAGTTATTTAAAAAACAGACTTGGTGAGATTAGTTTCCTGAATATGGCATAAAACACTGGTTAAAGGCACAGATTCTTGAACTCGACTGCTTGGTTGGAATCCTCATTTCATTTTTCACTAACTGCGTGACCTTAAGCAAATTACTAAAATTTTCTGTGTCTCAGCCTTTTCATTTACGAGAATAACAACAATATCTATCTCATTAATACTTTATATGAATAAATTAAATTAAATTAAAATAAATAAATTAAAAGGTAAAGTTCTTAGAACAAGGACTAGAACCCAGGGAGAACTAAATAATTATTTGTTAGTTAATTATATTTAGAAAAGGAAGATATTGGTATTACTTCTCATTTGGCAAGATGACTGAATGATACCATTTATTATGATAAAAAAATACAATGAAAGAATGGTGTTAACTGTTTGGCAGAAAGATATATAGAGAGGAAGCATATTGAATTTTATATGTGGATGTGAGGTAAATAGAAATTTTGAATAAAAAAATGGAATATGCAAGTATGAAGCTCTGAAAAAGGAGATTAGAGTTGGAGTCCAAATTTGGAGATTCATCAGCATATAAATTGCATATTATAACCAAAAGTGAATGCACAATGAGAAGAGGGCCTAGTACTGAAATCCCAGTAATTCCAAAATATGAAAGCTGCAAATAGATTTAGTTTGACAAAAAGTTCACACACCTCTAAAACTTCAATGGATTTTGGCACCAAAGATGTCCTCTTCCTAAAAGTAGTTTTCATCTAAATGACAATATTTTTAAGGCTCCTATTGACAGAACTGGCATTCTACTAGAAGCTAGCATTAAATATGAATATGAGTTCAACACAATGTAGGACAATGTGGGCAGTTTCCAAACCACATCGATGTCATAGATAAACCCTTGAAACTGATGTGGCAACTGAGGTTTTTCACCAAATAATGATATGAAACAGATAGCCAACCATATGGAAGAATTCCTTAGCAAATTTACAAATGGAATATTCCAAAAGTGAGTTTTCAGGGACTGAACAAAAAACAAATTATTTTCTTCTGGCAAATCGTCAACTACCATCCTTTGTCTATTCTATATATTCAGACCTGCTGGAGTCATCCTGTTACATTAAAGTGAAAAATAGCATTGGGGTCAGTTGTCTGCCTCCCAACTTGCCAGGGCAGAATATATGAGTGGACTTGAAAATTAATTTCTGCCAAACAGTTAACACCATTCCGTGAAAAAAAGAATATGAGAAAAGTGAGCAGTTACAGAATTACAAAGCCTCTTAGCAGAAAAGCCTTGCATCATCAGATAGCAAAGACTGACTGAAGCATAGGATAACATGGTAAGGGGGTTCACAGACATTTTTATATGGCCCCTTGGATCTTGGGAGACTGAAGTTGTTTCAGGGAGTAGGTAAGGTTTTTCAAGGAAAACAAAGCTAACTTACTGTCAATAGTTCATCCATCTTGATTTAATTTAATATGATACCATATGCACTATTTAAAATAAGTAATGTGTTACTTGAAAATTAAAATGAAAATCAATATGTAACATCACAAATTATCTATGCCTAAAAGCAATATGATAATATTAATGAGAGCATATAGTATAATGGTTAAGAATAAGGGTTCTGGAGTCATTCGGATGAAGTTTGCATTTCCCAGTTTCTCAACTTAATCTGTGACTCCATTAAAACTCCTACATCTCTCTCAATTTGTTTCCTCTATTGAATAGAGCACAGCTGATAAAGATTTTATGAGAATTAAATGAAATAATTAATGAAAAAAAATCAGCACAATGCCTAGCTGTGGAAGTCAAATAATAGCTCTCAAAGATCTCCTTGTCCCAATCTCTGGAACCAATGAAGATTCCCTTAATGTGTAAGAGAACTTCATAAATGTGATTAAGTCAAGGCTTTTGAAGGGACAGGTATTCTGGAATTATCTGGATTATTCTGGATGATAATTACATTATCTTGGTGGATGCAATGTAATGACAAAGATGCTGAGAAGAGGGATACGAAAGAGTTGGGGTCAGAGAAAGAAGAATCAGGATAGAAGCAGAGTTTGAAGCAACCTCAAGAAGCTGGGAAAGGCAAGGATTCTCCCCTAGAATTTCTGGAAGGAACATGGCGGTGCTGACCCATTTTAAACTTCTGATACCCAGAACTATAAAATAACAAATCTGTGTTTTTTTAAGCCACCAAGTTTGTGGTAATTTGTTACAGCAGCAGTAGTAAACTAATACACTAACACATAATAATTCCATAATAAATGTTAGCTGATGTTATTATTGAAAAAAGAAAAAAAATGGTCAGGCCTACAAAAGATAAGGAATATATATATATATATTTTTTTTAGGAGGAGGGATTACTTTTATTTTTAATTTTATGTATATTATAAAATGAGGCTGCACATTATAAAATTTTGGGGAAATACAAAACAAGGAAAATATATGTAAGAAAAATTCAAACTATTTTTTCCACTCAGGATCCATGGCCTGACATTTCAGAAATAAAGCTTTGTTAACAGATTTTTTGTGCTGCTGTTGATCTTGTTATTGTTGCTTGCTTTTTTTTTTTTTTTTTTTTTTTTTTTTTTTTTTAGAGCTAGAGAGAGAAAGAGAGCAAGGAGGGAGGGGGCAGAGAGAGAGAGGGAGAAAGAGAATCCCAAGCAGGCTCCAAGCCAGTGTGGAGCCCTTTGCTGGACTTGATCTCACAACTCCGAGATCATAACCTGAACCGAAATCAAGAGTCAGACACTAACCAACGGAGCCACCCAGGTGCTCCTCGTTAACAGATTCTTGTGTACCCCTTAAAAAATGTTCTTATATAAAAATATCTGGAACTTGTTTTTTTTTTCTTTATTTATGGCTTTTAAATTTTGTTGTATAGATTTGTCTGTTTATTTTGTCCATTACTGCTACTTATATTTTGAACCTCTGTTAGTAAGAGGGATTTCTTAGGCTTTTTGATAAATTAATGCTTTATCATTGTGAAAAGACTTTTAAAAAATCTCTGTTAATATTCTTTATGCTGGGGTTAATCTTGCCTGACATTGTTTTTTGTTTATTTATTTTTCCTTGTCTGACATTATTAAGCCACTAACTTAGTTATGATTTGTGTTTACAAAACATATCTTTTTGCATATTACTTCTAACCTTTCTATGCCTTTATATTTAGTATGTACAACATATGGCTTGGTCATTCTGTGTGTAACCATGATGGAAGTCTTTGTTTTTAATTAGGCTGTTTAGTCCTTTCAAATATAACATAATTATTGACATGGTTTTACGGCTACTATCTTACAATTTATTTTTTGTTTGTCCACCATTTCTCCCCACTCTTTCTTGCCTTCTTTTGGGTTGAGTACATTTTAGTATTCCATCTTATTTTGTCTGTTACTTTTTCACTCTGTCCCTCCCTGCTTTTTATGGTTTCTATACAAATTACAACATGTATCACAGTAGTCTTAGTATTTTAGGCATAAGATAAGGAGCTTACATTGGTATACTTCCATTTCCTTCTAGTCACGTATGCAATTGTTATACATTTCATTTCCCCTCTATCCCTTTCAGAATATGTTATTTTATACAATCAAGTATCTTTTGAGGAAATTATAAAACTGATTTTTAAAAAAGACATTTATACTTGCCACATATTTGCCATACTCAGCCCTCTGCATTTGTTGGTATAGATGCTAATTTCCATCTGGTATCAATATCATTTAGCCTAACTAATCAGCTTTGACATTCACAAAGTGCAGGACTGCTGGTGGTAGATTCTGAGCTTTGGCTCATGAGAAAAATATCTTTACGTCATCTCTGTTTTTGAATGGTGTTTGAAGGACAGTTATTTCTGGACTTTGAATTCTATTTCAACAATTTTTTTCTTTGCCTTTAATGATTTATTTAATTTTTTTAGTGAAAAGTATGAGGCCGTAGTTATAGTTTGTGGTATCTCCTTCTGTCTGCTTTTCAAATGTTCTTTATAATTTTACTTTCAGCAGTTTGACTATGTTGTGTTTATGTGTGTCTTTTTTTTTCTTTTTCTTTTTCTTTATCTATCTTGGGGTTTGTTGTGGTTCTCTAATCTATAGGTTGATTTTTTTTTTTCAAATTAAAAAAAATGTTAAGTCACTATTTATTTACTTATCCCATATACTCTTCTTTCTCTTCTGGGATTCTAATGATACATATATCAGACTGCTTGATATTGTCCCACAGGTCTCTGAGTGTGTTTTAATTTTTGCTTTAATTTGTTTTCTGTGTGCCTCAGTTTCAATGATTTCTATTTTTCTATATTCAAGATGATTGATAATATATTTTATAATATTCTATCTCCTGTTAAGCTCCTTTTTAAACATTTTTTTGAAGATTTTATTTATTTGACAGAGAGAGATCACAAAGGCAGAGAGGCAGCAGAGAGGGGGAGGCAGGCTCCGCGCTAAGCAGAGAGCCCAATGTGAGCCTCGATGCCAGGACCCTGAGATCATGACCTGAGCCAAAGGCAGAGGCTTAACCCACTGAGCCACCCAGGTGCCCTTTTTCTTATTTTTTAAAAAGTTTGGCTCTATTGTAGTTTTCAGTGCTAGAATTTTCATTCTGTTCTTCTTTATAGTTATCATTTTTGTCTTGAGATTTCCCTTCTATTCATTCATTACATTTAGATTTTTCTTTATACCTTCATTTATAATAGTAAAATAAACTATTGAAGATGTTAATTCTAACATGTCATCTCTGTCTCTACTGGTGGTTTTTCTCATTTGGTTTTGAATCACATTTTCCTGTTTCTTCAGATATCTATTAAATATTTGCTGTATTTTTTGAATAGTGTTTATTGTTGACAAACTGGTTTTTGTCGTTCCTTAAAGTACTGAGTTTTTGTTCTGTTTTGTTTCTCTGACAAGCAATTGATCTACTGATACATCACCTTGATTATCTCCTGTCTTCTTTTCTGTTTTTTCCTTTTTTATTGTAGTTCTAGAGTAACCTTAATTTTAGGACAATAGAAGTCCTTCTTCTATAAAGTAAACATGAAATTTTCAAAACACTTTAAAGGGTTCAAACATAAATGTATTTGTATCATCTAAAAAATGCAGTGATTAAAAGTTCCCAAAAGGGGCACCTGGGTGGCTCAGTTGGTCAAGCAATTTGTATGTATTTGTATTTCTAGACTGTGTCTTTTCTGAAATCTCAATGAAATGACTAGACTGCTCACACGAAATTTGGTTTGTTATAACTGGTGTGCTCTCTAGATGTTCAGTATTTTTTTTTAAGCAAAACCTTGTAGAATATTACCTGAGGCATGTGCAGCTCAGTCTTCAGCAAAAGACATAAAAACACCCCTCTGCAAAGCCCTGGAGCTTTTTCCTTATGTACTCTGCAGGACCAATTTCAACCACCTCATCATTGTCAAACTCTTATCTTTGCTTCAACTCTGTGAGGCTATGAGGCATGGTGGCATGCTTTACTTGGATTGTCTCTCTGTCCCACGATCAGGAAAGTTTCGACCAACAGAAAACAGACACAGTTATGTGATGTTCATATCTTTTTGCTTCTCAAAGTCCTTTGCTATCTGTTTTACAAATTCGGAACATTGTTGCTTCATTTGTTTCACCTGGTCTTAAGTGGTTGAGAGTGGGAGAGATATCCAATAAGCTGTCTGTCCTGGACAGAAGAGGAAACTGCATATATAATAAATTTCCTTATCCTCTTTAGAAATTGTTTTTTTTTCTTTTTGGAAATGCTATATGAATTTGCTTTTTTATTGTATATAATTTGGTTTTTAAAAACTCATTAGAATTTCTATAAGAATGAGATGGAGAATGAGAAAATGAAAAAGTTTTAAATGTCATTTACAATGGAACAAGCGTGGTTTCTTCAGTGCTATAACTTTTGTTAATAAAGATTAAATGTGAAATCAAAGAATAACAAGAACTACCAGTATTTCACATGCTTGTATTAATCCTGATACACTGACCATTGGCAATGCACTGTTTGTTGGTTGTTTCTACATTTTTGAAACTCTAAGCTACAAATGTATTCTGTTTTCAACTATCTGCCAAGAGCATAAATAGTTGAGCTTTAAAATGACACCCAGCTACATCTCTATTTGTCTGAATAAATGTCTATGTGTGATATGTTTATAACTGTTGCAACACTTCTTTTCTTCACCCTGACAGTTCTGTAGAGATACAGCATATTACTATAGAGAATTCAAAGCATGTTCAACAGTTTGTGTTAAGGCATTTCTGCTTCAAAATGCTTACAGTTTGATCCTGTCCATACCCATTGAATTTACTATAACCAAAACTACACCTGCACAAAACTCCATGGCTGAATTAAGGGTAAACATGAAATTTTCAAAACACCTAAAAGGGTTCAAACATAAATGTATTCGTATCATCTAAACAAAATGCAGTGATTAAAAGTTCCCAAAAGGGGCATCTGGGTGGCTCAGTTGGTCAAGGAATTGCTTTTGCCTCAGGTAATGGTTCTTGGATCGAGTTCCACATTGGGATCCCTCCTCCATGGGTGGTCTGCTTCTCCCTCTGACCTCTCCCCTCTCATGCTCTTTTTCTTTCTCTCATTCTCTCTCTCAAATAAATAAATAAAATATTTTTTTAAAAGTCCCCCAAAAAAGTTTACGTGAAAAAAATAAAGTAAAATGCAACATACAGATATATTATCCAGGAGTATGGAAAACATAACCCTATAATTTTACAACAAATTGTTCTTTATAAAAACAATTTTTAAAATATATAAAAGTAGGGGCACCTGGATGGCACAGTGGGTTAAACCTCTGTCTTCGGCTCAGGTCATGGTCTCAGGGTTCTGGGATCGAGCCCTGCATCGGGCTCTCTGCTCAGCAGGGAGCCTGCTTCCCGCCCCCTCTCTCTCTGTCTGACTCTCTGTCTACTTGTGATCTCTCTCTCTGTCAAATAAATAAATAAAATCTTTTTAAAAAAATATGTAAAAGTATGTAAATAATAATAGTTAAAAATAAAGATGTCCATTAGATTCCTTAGCGTAAGAAGATAAAAAATAAGTAATGTGGTCCTAGCAAAACTTCCCTGGAAGCACTTCTTTTAGTAGTGCTGACTTCACTTGTTCCTAAGATCTAGCTCAATAACTCAATAACTCACTATTTATGAGTGACTTAAGTTTAAACTACTTTCAGAAAATCTATCAAAAATCATACAAAAAATAAGTCATATTTCCTAGGGAAAAGTATTTTGCAATTTTCCTTATTTTTCATGCTTACATCACTTAATTACAAATAAAAACCCTCTTATTATCAAACATTTTGATTAACTGAAAATGAACAGTGGAATAAAACAGGAAGCCATGAACAAAGACAATGCATGTATTAGATACTCATTTTGACATGAACTATAAAAGTACTTTATATATATATATTTTTATATATGTATTTTTTTTCTTCTGTTTACATAAAAAGTGAAGTCTTTTTATTTTGGCTACAGTCTACTGATCAGAGTTGTATGCAGTCTTCAAAACTTCCATTGTGAATATCCTGTGTTCCAGGATATATATATATATATTTTTTAATTTTAGGTGAAAGAAAAATTTAAATAAAAAATCCTGAGTGCATATGTTTTCTAAGCATTCACTATTTTTCAATCATTTTTATGTAATGTAATAATACTTTAAGCAACTAAATTTTAAGTCTTTCTAAGTATTAAAAGTTTAATAAAAACAAAGCCATATTTCTATTGTAGACATATTTACTTTGTCTATATAATATTCATAAAAGTACAAAATTACCATAACAAGAATATCTTAGATAGACAACTATGTAATCACACTCATTTCAGTCTTGGTAGACATATAACCCAAGCAAAAGGAGCAGAAATACATGTTTTTGCCAGGTACTAGCCTCTGAGTCACAGGTGCTGAGATGCCTACAGATGTAAGTTGCCCTGTTTTGCTATGGGAATGTAGGGTTTGATTAAATTGGAGAGGCACTTATGTAGCATTCTTAGAAGAGAGTTTCACTCATGCATATTTATGTCATTTATTTTGTTAATTCTAAGCTTTATAAAGACAAGGATCTTGACTATCTTGTTCACAACTATTAACTCCAATCTATGGCACTGTGTCTTGTAACTAGTAAAAAATCAATATATTTTTAATGCAGAAAAACCATGATCAAGCCATTATTAGAACACACAATATACAAAAATATTCAACATCACAGAAAATCAAATGACTCTCTTAAGAACTATCCAAATATCATACTGAAAATTTAGAAAATAATAATAATTATTGAAGTAGCAATAATGGAATAGGCACACTTGTACATTATCAGAAGAAATACAAATTCACACATTTTTCAGAAGGACACAATTTTGTAAGATGTATTCAAACCTCAAAAACCTTAATATACTCTAAATTCTTCAGAGATGTATGTAAAGACTTATGTATATTTTTACAGATATATTCATGTCAGTAAAAAAAAAAGTAAATTGGTTAAATATGTACTAGAAGATTGATTAAATAATGTGACATCTATATGTAGGAATATTACACAGGCATTTAAATAATGTATTCATATGCTATTTAATGATGTCGAAATACTCAATGAAAATTAAAAACTAAGCTGTATATTTAGAAAATCACATTTATTAGAAAACACACACAAAAGAAAAAAATAAAATGCAAAGAATTTATCTATTTTAGGGATGATAAGGTCTTTGAAACTTTTATTTCTTCTTCATTCTTCCTTTTGATTCTTGTCTTTTTTTTTTTTTCTATCATGAACATGCTTTTTACGAATCAGGAAAAATTTCCTTAAAAGCTTTTTCATTTTAATTTCTCTATCAGTTTTGTTCTTTGAAAATATCATCAGAAAACTAATTTTGAGTGTTACATTTAGTGAGTGGAGAGAGGGTGTGAAGTTTTGTGCACATTAAAATACTAGCCTGACATGACTTGCCTAAATTTAAGGGTGTCACATTTGATAAAATGTTAGCAGTAAAAAGAACATTAGAGATGCCCTAATTAAACCTCCATCTTTAGCAGTAAGTGGCTATGCACTATTTCCACATTAAGCTTTCCATGAAAATGTGTTTCAAATTTGGCATGTACTTGTAGTTGTTTGGAAAACAAGAACTGGGATGCAGAAAATAATACAACTAATGGGCCAAGATTCTCTACTCTAATAAGAATTTACATTTTAAAATATGTCAGGAAGCTGAATATTTATTAGACATGAAAACCTTATGTACTGACTATTCATGACAGTTTGACAAGAGTTTCTGAGTGGAAAGTGAGGGTTTTTTAAAAATAAAAATTTAAATTATAGAAAAATAAAATAAATAGCATTTTCCCACTTGGTTATTAAAGTTTTATTTTGCTTCATTATGTTTTCCTTTTTTAGCTTTTTACTAAGTTCTTTTTTCCTAGGTTCATAGCTAACTTATATTTATAGCCTTTGTATTTAGGTTGAGAACATATGATTGAAAATGAAATATCGGCTTCCAGGCCCACCTATAAATACTCTGTAGCATTTTATCATATTGTTGGTCATATTTAAAGATTATATGGTGGGACGCCTGGGTGGCTCAGTTGGTTAAGCAGCTGCCTTCGGCTCAGGTCATGATCCCAGCGTCCTGGGATCGAGTCCCACATCGGGTTCCTTGCTCAGCAGGGAGCCTGCTTCTCCCTCTGCCTCTGCCTGCCATTCTGTCTGCCTGTGCTCGCTCTCTCCCCCCTCCTCTGATAAATAAAATAAATAAATAAATAAATAAAGATTATATGGTTACTAGATGCAAGGATGTTAAATCCCTAAATCACTTTTTTTTAAACGATTTTATTTATTTTCTCTCTCTCTCCAGGAGGAGCAGAGGGAGAGGGACAAGCAGACTACTCACTGAGCACAGTGCCCAAAGCGGGGATCAATCGCATGGATCATGACCTAAGCCAAAATCAAGAGTTGGTCACTTGACCAAATGAGCCACCCAGGTGTCCCCCTAAATCCATTTGGTATGAGAACTTTTAAGGAAAGTTATGCAATTATGAACATCCTCATTCAGTTTGCATGAGTGAGAATAGCACAAAAAATTTTGTAATTACTTACTGTAGCAGCTAGCTTTAATTACACAGTCTAATAAATAAAAACCTTAGCACCTCAAAATTTGGTGCTGCAGTAACAAAAACGACAATATGTGATATTAGTTAAGTTGCTGGGCAGCAAATATTTTGCCAAGTTTTTAAAAGAATTGTACTGCCAAATAGCCACAAGTCCATATTAAGAAGACTTTGGCTCTGTAAATTTTTTTTTTTTTTTAGATTTTATTTATTTATTTGAGAGAGAGTGAGAGTATAAGCAGGAGGAGGAGCAGAAGGAGAGGGAGAAGCAGGCTCCCACTGAGCACAATGTGGGACTCAATCCCAGGACCCTGGGATCATGACCTGAGTTGAAGGCAGATGCTTAACTGACTGAGCCAACCAGGAGCCCATTTGACTCTGTAATTCTTGATAAAAACAAACAAACAACAACAACAAAAAAAAAAACCCCACAAAACTTTTGGACACCCATATTCCCATGAACATGACATGGGTTCTGTAAATTGAATAACCAAAAAAGACCTATTCTTCAATACCCACTTTACAGATGGCCAAGGATAATAAGACGTAGTCCTCACTGAATTTGTTTTTCTTAACAAAGAAATTCTTCCCAGTGAAGATAATCAGCCTGAATTGAGAATCTTTCTTTTTTACTCTGGGAAGTAGGATTTTACAATACCTGCCTAGCTGGATTCCATAAATATCATGAGTTAAAAATTTCTACATGTCTTCTATTTGCCCATTTTCCAAATGGAAGTTATTGAGATTACCTTGTCTGTCTGTAAGTATGTGTATTTGGACTATTAGAGGGCATAAAAAATGATTTTTTTAAAGAATTTTCAGATTTCAGAACCACGGTTCTCAAACCAGATAGATAGATAGATAGATAGATAGATAGATAGATAGAATCTGTGTATATAGATCTGATAAAGACAACTGTGATCATCTGAAGATCCCAGAACATAAGCCAGATGACTGGATAAGACTGGAGGTTATTCGTTTGAGGAAGTTGAGTAAATATGGGAGATAGTCTAAAAGGAATATTTGGTGACCAGAAGATTAGTCTGTAAAGAAGATATTGATACATACTTATTAAACCATTTCCACTTTCTCCTGGATGCATAGCTAACACTACATTTTTCAGTCCCCATTTTAACTAGCTTGAGATTATATGACTAACTTTTGTTGCTGAAACCTCCTGCCTGATTTTCCGCTCTTACTTACTTCTCTAAAATGAATATGGAAGCATTAGAAAATAGTAGGAGCCTGTTGTCATTGCTTGGAGGAAAACCACTCGGGAAGGGATGAACAACAGATACACTTCACTTGCATTCAGTTGCTAAGACTTCTGGATTTTTGGTGGTGGTGTTAATATAGGTGGTGGTGTTGACACAGGATTTTTGGTGGTGTATTGATACATGTTTTAGCATGAATGACCCTGACTATAAAGGAACTAACTTTTTAGCAAAAATAATTCCATTTTATCACCAAAAATTAAAATATTGTTTTAAAAGAAAAAGTACACAGCATATTTTAGATATACAAAGAGGTTAAAATTGGTCTCCCCCCCCCCAAAGATATAGCATTTATAACTTTTCAAAGTCTGTCATTTAAAAAGAAAGACAACAACTCCTACCACCTTTTCAGTGAAGATGTCAGGAGAGCTATTCCATTTGGCAAACACTGATTTTCTCTGGGGCCTATTTTTACCAACGATTCAAGGAACACAAAATTTATGGATTTTGGAGATGTGATTATAGGTGACTGTCTAGAAATAATTAATGATAACATCTGAAGAAGCTGTCATAGGTACATATGATGTCTTGAAGTTAATAACAGCTTCTATTGCTTACATTGTTTTCCACAAAGGTGGCTGTTCCATTCTATTTGACCTTAATTGGTGTAATTGATAACAGTTAGAGCTTGGTGTGCCATTTTAATCATGCAGGTACAGCTTTCCTGACAGAAGGCAACAAGATAGCTGCTATGTGTTACCTAGCATTAGAGTAGAGACGGAAATGTAGAATAAATAAATGTTTGTTATTTAACCTGTGAACCGGATACGTGTAGATCATCACTGGCAATTTACTAATGGTTTCAAAGAATTTATGCTAATCTCTAAACAATTAAAGAAAGCTACTTGTGTTGCAATTTAACATAAAGGATAAGAGAAAATTATTTGGATATAGGTTAGAGACATACACAAGTGATCCAAGAAGAACAGCTTGTTTGAAAATGCCCGAAACATTGGTGCAACCCCTAATAAACAAGATTTTTATGACAGACAAGCTGCTGAACTCTTATTATTTGAAGACGTGATATTTAGTTGGAAGTAAAAACTGAAAATGATCTTGTTATAAATGTGATTATAGATCTTCCTTGATTTACAGTGGGTTATATCCTGGTAAACATACTATAATTTGAAAATCTTGTGAATAAAAAATGCATTTTATCCACCTAGCCCACTGAATACCATAGGTTAGCCTAGCCTACCTTAAATGTGCTCAGAACATTTACACTAGCCTCCAGCTGGGCAAAGTTAGCTAACACAAAGCTTATTTTATAATAAAGTGTTGAATACCTTATGTCATTTATTAAATACATACTGAAAGTGAAAGAAAGAATGAATGTATGGATACAGAATGGTTGTAAATGTATTGGTTGTTTGCCCTCAAGTTCTCACCACCACTGCCCAGCATCCTTGGAGACTGTCACACCACACAGTGCTTACTGGGAAAAGATCAAGATTCAAAATTCCAAGTATGGTTTCTGCTAAATATGTGTCAGTTTCACACCATTGTAAAGTCAAAAAATCATTAAGTTGAAGCATTGTAAGTCAGGAAGCATCTGTGCTTCAGTTCTCACTGATTTAAATGGATTGCTTAGTAAATGTACATGAGGGAGGGGTTGGATGTTGAACAGAAAACAGATATTGCTAATTTAATATTAATATTAATTATTTTGAGATAATGAGCTGATTAGTCCAAGAAAATTATTGTGTCTTTCATCTTTATCACCATTCTTTGGAATGTTTCTTTTTCCTCTTTTCTTAAATAATAGGAAGGCAAAAGTCATTTCAACTATAAAAACTCTAGGAACTCAAGGTTTTTACCTTCTCCAGTAATTGAACAATTTTTATTCTATCTTCCCATTAAGGAACTGGATTCTGCAGCATTTTCTATTCATTGGTTTTTGTTTTGTTTTAATTTGGGAAACAGTTTTACGGTCCAAACCAAGTTTTTAACAATTGGCCACTTTCCATTATGATATATTGCAGTTCAGTGCATAAGAAGGTCAGCAGTCCATGTGCCAATATTGTCTCATGTTTCTTCTTTAATTCTTCTACTCTAACCCCTAATAATGACATATCCCACCAGGTAGTGTTAACTCAACCAGAGTAGACAGAGACCATGACAAACGTTGGGGGATCTAGGAGTGTGCCGGCCATTCAGCAATTCAGAAATGAAAAAAAAAAAGCTATGCCGCCCAACTATATCTAAGACTTTCCTAGAAGCTCTTTTACTTAAGTAATCATTAGCGAGTCAAATCACTAAATAACTGATACTCTTGTTCAAAACTCTAGTCTTCTCCCTCCCCAGCTTATGTCTAATTCCCATCTCATGTGGCTTTATCTGTACTTTTTTACCTTTTGTCCCCTTTATTTTAAGGGGGGGGGGAAATATTCAATCATTAAAGCCGACTTTTCTTCCTAAATCTTAGTTATTGTCATTTTCCCATTCTAGAACTTTGCTTCCAAATTTATTCTCTTTCTGTCTAGAACCAAATGCTTTTTCAACGCATTCTCCTCTGACTGCAAATACACACAGGGCTTGACTATTCTAAAAAGCCAAAAGGAACAAAAAGTACTTCATTTTATCCTAGCATATGTCTTTCCACACAATCTGTTTTTCTGCTTTCTGCAATGGTGCAAAACCTTTGCAATGGATAACTAGCAATAACGGTCACCATATTATTTCTACCACGTTCTTGCTTAACCATATACTGACTTCTCAGCCAATCACTGTAATGAAATTGCCTGTTCAAAGTTTCCAGTGGTTTCCTTATTATAAAATCTCATGGTTATTTCTGTATTCTCATTTTTTTTTAAGATTTTATTTATTTATTTGACAGAGAGAGATCACAAGTAGACAGAGAGGCAGGCAGAGAGAGATAGAGGGAAGCAGGCTCCATGCTGAGCAGAGAGCCCAATGCGGGACTCGATCCCTGGACCCTGAGATCATGACCTGAGCAGAAGGCAGCAGCTTAATCCACTGAGCCACCCAGGCGCCCTGTATTCTCATTTTTTAAGGCCTCCTGCTACATTTGATTTTTTTTTTAACTCTTTACCTACTTATGGTAACTATTCCTTCATTCCATACTTCTGCACTACATTTTTATTACGTTCCTCTTAACTCCCCCCCCCACCCCACCAATGTCCCCTTTACTAGCTGGCTGCTCTTTCCTCCTTTTCACTTTGATCTCAGAAAACACTGTGTTTTGGTCTTTTGCTATTATACTTGTCATTTTACATTCCTGCTCCCAAGAGTTCATGGATTATTTTGGTTTTAAGTAAGTATACTCCAAAACACATATCATTACTCCTGTTCTCTTATCAGAACTCTACAGACATGTTCCCAATGTCTTTTTAAAAAAAATAATCTATTTATTTATTTGAGGGAAAAAGAGAGAGCCCATGAGCAGGGCAAGGTGGGAGGAATAAGGGCAGAGGGAGAGAAACTCAAGCACGTGCCATGATGAGTAGGAGCCTGACCCAGGGCTTGAGCTCATGACCCTGAGATCACGACCTGAGCCGAAATCAAGAGTTGGACACTTAACCGACTGAGCCACACAGGTGCCCCAACATGTTCCCAATATCTAATTGAATTATCCTTTCCATAGATTACATAACTTTTCCTTCATACCTGGTTAATCATTTCTCGGTCTCAAAAGTGTTTTAGTTCATCCCTATCTTTAGCATATTGGGTAAAATGAAAAATTCTTAACTGTTTACTTAAAATGTTTCTTTTGTTAGGGATAGCTGACAAACAGGCCCAGTACGAGACTGAATGCAAGACACCTGAAGACCTTCTCCATCCGCAAAACATAGATAGAAGTATCTGTAAGTGCAATAGTGGCACAGGAAGCCCCCCACATTTTAAAACACAGTATGTTCCTATAATAACAAGTTTGTTTAAATTCCTTGAGGTACTCACTACCCATACTTTTATGCTGTTTATCTCTCTATTCCTTGACTTCAAATATCTAGTCATCCTCAACATATAGTTCCTTGGGAAATGATTTTCAATAATTTACTAAAACAATGCATATATATTTCACTACTATACATGGATCTTTTCTAATCTTGGTATTCTTTTATAACTCAATTTCTAAAATTATAAAGATATTTTTGATAACTTTTATTTTGCACCATTTCATCAATGTAAAAGTCAAGGATTAAATACTTTTTGGTATGAAGTTAGATGAAGACAAATTGAAAACGTTGATTTCCATTTTCTTTGGAAAAGAAAATATTTCCCAAGTGAAGAAAAGAAAGGTTAAATCTAGAGTGAAAAACTTGACAGAAGATATAATCCCAAGAAAATTAACAGAAAAGATATCCACAGAGAGGGAAAGTAATACTCTATTTTGCACCATTGACAAGATGACCTGGTTCTTTAATAGCTCGTGAAAACTCTGCATTAACAATGTGTAAGAATGATGACATTAGCTTATGAATATTTAACAATTGTGATGATTATGTCCTTGAGAGTTTATTCTTGTAAAAGATGGGAGGCAGGGATATATGTGCCTCAATCTCTTAAGCATAGTAATATTATAATTTTCCATTTTGTACACACACACACACACATACACACACATATGTTTCACATATATATAAACTTTTATTTTTGAAAAAAAACTTTCAAAAATAAATTTTATTTAGAATTTTACTTACGGGGACAATTCTGGAATCAAATTAATTGCAGAAAGATTAAGAACCATAATCTGAGTGTAGACTCTTCCCAAATCCCTACCTGACTGGTAATGTTATGTATGGGTGGAAGACTGAATATATTTTCATAGAAAATCACTCAGAAACCAGGAGAAGGGTCTATTCTTTTTTTTTTTTTTTTTTAAGATTTTGTTTATTTATTTGACAGACGGAGATCACAAGTAGGAGGAGAAGCAGGCAGAGAGAGAGGAGGAAGCAGGCTCTTTGATGGTGGGGCTCTCTATACCAGGACCCTGGGATCATGACCTGAGGCAAAGGCAAAGGCTTTAACCCACCGAGCCACACAGGTGCCCCAGAAGGGTCTATTCTTAAAAGACAGAATTGATCTTGATGAGATTTGTGAGTTTGTAACACCTTTGACTATATTCAACAATGTAGAAGATTTATGAAAATTGAACTCAACTTTGAGGAAAAAAAAAGAATAAAGAGACGGGATCACTCATCTTATCTATTTAGACCTACTATACTATCATGTTACTACAAACATGTTACTAACACAGACAGGCAAATGGAACAGAATAGAAAGGGAGGTTATGTAAATATAAGAACTAGATACATGCAGTATCAGTGTAGTACATGTAGTACCAATAGAGAATCATAAATTTTAAAGCAAATGATCTTGGAAAACAATGGTTTACTATGTAGAGAAAAAGTATAAAAGTAAAGATAAATAAATGATGTAATGGAATGATAGATACATAGATCCATAAATACATTAATACAACTAATAGAAGAGAATATAGGGCAGTATATTTATGGTAATGGTTTGAATAATAATAAAAAAAAAAGGTTATAAATCCCAAAGGAGTAAAAAGCAATTATTAAAGAGAAAACAAGATAGGCTTAACTTATTAAAAAAGTTACTTTTATTCAATAAGAGACAAAATTATAGGAAGACACATTTGCAACATAAGACTTGGCAAGACCTAAATATTTAGCAACTTAGACTATCTCCAGTAACTAGAACAGAAAAAAAAAGGAAATTAATAAAAATGGGTGACATTCACAGAAGTAGCTAAGAAGGCAAACTCAGTGGCAGTTAGAAAAAAATAGAAAAGTTTAATAGAATCAAACAGTAAGAGGATGTAAAGAAATGGGAATTTTTATGTAGTAGGTATGCAGCTGGTGAGAGTTGGTTTCAAAGTGTAATCTTAAAATCACTATGTTGCATCTGAAGTTCAGTGAGACAAGTCATGAAAGTACAATTCCAAGTGGTATTCCACTTAGTTTGTCATAACAGCAAAAGTATAATATAGATATTTTTACATGTATCAAATCATTAAATATTATAAAATAATATTATTCAATATTTGCAAATATTTAATGAAATGGGAACTTGTATATAGAATAAGAAGTTATGTAATTTTGCTTAAGTCTTACTGAAAGTCAGTTTGACATTGTGCATCAGGAATTTTTAAATGTTTATTAGTGTAATGATTAATTTTATGTGTCAGTGTGGCTGGTGAGAGGTTATCCAGATTAAAGATTATTTTGGGATGTGTCTGTCAGGGTGTTTACCAAGTAGATTGGTATTTGAATTAATGAAATCTGTAAAGCAGATTGCCCTCCCCATTGTGACTGAGTTTCATTTAATCCTTTGATGGTCCGAATAAAACAAAAGGCTGAGAAAGATAGAATTTGCCCCATTTTCTCTGCCTCAGGGGTGAGCTGAGACATCTCATTCAATCTCTCCTGCTCTCAGAATAGGAGTTATACCATCTGCTCCCCTGATTTTCAGGCCTTTGGATCTGGGCTGAATTAGACTACCACTTTTCTGGGTCTCCAGTCTACAGATGGAAGATTGTGGGACTTCTCAACCTCCCTAATCATATGAGACAATTCCCCATTGTCTCAAACATATATAAATGTCTAAAACATATATATTTTCCAGAGAAACAGAAATAGATATCCCACTGATTCTGTTTGTCTGCAGAACTCTGGCTGATACACTAACTTTGCCTCAGGAATTCTACTTCTAGAATTTTATGGTAAAGGAACAATCAAAACATGCATAAATACATGCTTTTTTTTATAGTATTAACTGAACTGGAACAAATCTGAAACATCAACTTCATGGCAAAGGTGTTTGTTTGTTTGTTTGTTTTGTTTTCAAAATTTTATTTATTTATTGGTGACAGGGAGAGAGCACATGCAGGGGGAGTGGCAGGCAGAGGGAGAAGCAGGCTCCCTGCTGAGCAAGGAGCCTCAGACCCTGGGATCATGATCTAAGCCCGAAGGCAGATGATTAACCAACTGAGCCACCCTGCCGTCCCCACGGCAAAGGTTTTAGAAAGTACGATTTATGGTCTTCTATCAGATGCAGCCATGAAAAATTATGTTTGGGCAAAATTTTAATGAATTATTGAAAAAATTTTTGTATTAAGTGGGGGGAAGCATAATGAGAAACTCTATTGTGTTGAAATAATATAAAATATGAATAGAAGTTATCTATATTCTCTGATAATTAACCATTATACTGTAAGCAAGAAATGAGGATAGGATATTGTAGTTTACTTACCTCTAAATGCTCAACATTTAGTTCAGTACTTGGTACATATTAGCCACTCTAAATTTGAATTAGAATTAATTTATTTTTCTTATACTTGTACAATTTAGAAATTCTCAGCAATTAGTGTATATTATTGTTATAATCAAAATATTTAAATGTTATTTAAAAATATATCTACCACAACCTTCCATAAGGTTTAGGGATAAATGTTCTCTTCTTTCCTCTGTTTGTGTGTGAATGACGAATCAGAAAATTTATAGAGTATGTTGTTTTGCTGATAAAATTCTACCTGAAAAAATCTCTTAATTGTTGGTAAATAATAGAGTCAATCAGAATTTAGAAGTGGAAAGAACTCTATTTATGCTTCAAATTGGATCACAAGGGACAAATAACTTTTAATATATGATTAACTCTACTTTTTCTTTTGGTTTCATCAATAAATTTTATCCTATTTTTATATTAAATTTCAATTTTAGATTATAAAATACTTCTATAATCATAAGCTTGAAATTCAAGTCTCAAATAATGAAATCGTGCAGTACTTACTGTGAAAGTTTTCCAATTTATACCTAAACTGTTTTTTTATTAAACATATTATGCAATGATAGAAAAGTATTTGCTTTGAGCCAATAATGTCAAGTTATATTTTCCATATTGAGCTGTAATTACCCAGAAGAGTATATTTTACTTCTGTGTGAACACTCAGATGAAATTCTTCAAACATTTAGCATTGTGTTTTTATTACCATTTATCTGAGTGATGATTACTATGTCAGAAGATTAACTGGAAAGAGAATGAAAATATGCAAAGAATCTGTAACAAAAATCAATATTTGATAAACTTCGCATTTTAGGGAAAAATAAGGAAAGGATGAGATGTGTCCTTTGCAGTAGATTTAACTCAAACTTTTCAATTTCAGGCTTGAATTTCAATTTGCTGAGCAAACTTTCTCTATTTGGTCATGTTTTCTCCTCTTCTGGCTCAGCTCCATTTCTATTGATGCCTAAAGGATTTGTGTGAGTTGGCTCACATTTACAAAGCACCCAGTGTGAAATGGCATTTTGCTCCTTGTGCATTCATTTTTTTTTTCTATTCTTTTCCTTGTGTTAGTTAGGAATTGACAGGAGCTTCACACCGAGATGCAAGTCATCAAGAATAACTATCATGGAAGAAAAACCATACTTCCTTCTATTAAAAAGTAAATTATAGCAGAAACTAGTTGTTTGCTCTTGACCATCAAGACATGGTCCTGAAATTTTAAAAATATATATTTCAAAAACTCCACCACCTCTTAAATTAAAATAATAAATTTGAACATGGTTGTTTGAACTAGTTAAGCAGAAATTGATCAAAACCCTTCTATGTATATAGAGTTTATATTTAGAAATGGGGCAGAAAAGACAGAGATGAGTGGTTCTTCTATGAGGAAGACCAATATGAAGTGATTGTTTTATCCAAGAAATAATAGCACTACTGAGCAACTTCAAGTTCCATATACATTCAGCTTGTCAGCATTCTGTCACTGAAAAGCATTAACTTAAATTTTACAGTTTTAGTATAACCTGCCATATGGCAGTGGCCCTATATTTTCTTTTCTCTGCCTCTCTCTCTCTCTCTGGATTTCTGTGAAAACTCAGTTTTACTTGCATTTTATGGACTGAGTCTAAAATAAAGTTGCACTACATAACACTGTCAGACCAGCTGGAAGATTCTACTACCCCGTCTATAACACTGATATCTCAATAAAATTCTGAAACAAGTATTTGAGCTCCCACTAAGCCAAAGTTGGAAATCTCAGCCAGAGTAATGTATATGCAAGATACAGAAGAACTTCCCTTCCGTGGTCAGCGGGGAACTGAGCTATTATCTACTTCCATGTGAGAAAGACATTAATTTAGTAGATAAATATTTTGTATCACATATATATGGTTTTAATGATATAATGTTGAATGCATTCTTCATAATCAAGAAAGAAACAACATTTAAAAATATTACTATTCTTGTAAATGTATTTCATAATTTCAATTTATTTTTTATTTTATTTTTTTTTTTAATTTTTTACAAAATGACAAGACGGAAAAATTCAACAAAAAAAAGAACAAGAGGCAGTACCGAAGGCCAGGGACTTAATCAATACAGACATTGGTAATATGTCAGATCTAGAGTTCAGAATGACAATTCTCAATTTATTTTAATACCAATATTAATCAGCATGAGAAAGTTACCCTTTTTTCTTGCTAAAATCCACCCAAAACTTATTTTAAGCATGCATCTTTCATAAGTAATTCAAAATAATACTTGCTGAAGTTATTTTAACACTTTTAAGCACCTATAATCTAGGTAGTCACTAGCTCCTGAAGTATAAAAGTTATGCTAGGTAGGACCCCAAAGTACAGATGTTTACAGTGTAAGATGGGAGGTCTAAGGACAATCAAATCAGTTAAAAAAAAAAAAAAAAGTGGGCCAGTTGCTCTAAATGAAATATTTGTTGTGTGCTATGGGGACTCAGAGGAGAGATACCAAATCCAATTTTGTGAGGACAAGAGGGAGCATTCAGAGACATTAACTCCAATTCTACTCCTCAGCCCTTTACATTTTATCAAGTGGTAGTGCAATGCTAGGTCCTCATTAATTCTTCCATACTCGGGGACTCACCAGTAGTACCAAGTCTGATGCACAGACTGTCTCAAAGCATTGCTGAGGGAAACAGATCATGTTAAGCTGGCCTTTGTACCTCAGGGAGTCTTGTTAGTACTTTAAAAGATAAGGATCATTTATCATGAACTCATTCATTTTTTAACAGTTCTGTTTCCAAGCCTTGGCAAGTTTGCTGACCTTCACACTTAAGTAGGATAAATGATTTCCTTGTTTACATTATCAGCTTGCTCGGAAAACTATTTTTTATTTTTTAGAATGCGGAAAGTAAATTCCAGTCCACCATCCTGTGATTATTATGAATCACAAATTAGTACCACTTTAGAATACATTTTACTTAGGGAGTGATATTTCTCTGCACAGATTTTTTTTTTTTTTTTTTGCTTTGGCATTTATGTGCATTCTTGCCAAATGTCTACCACAGCTTTTTCAAGTATATTTGTTCTGTTTTTCTTTCCTCCATCCCTCCCTCTAGTCTATCATCCCTTCCTTCTTTCTGTCCTTCCTTCATTTGTTCCTTCCTTCCTTTCCTCCCTTCTTTTTTCTTTTTTTTTTAATCTTTCCTTCCTTCCTTCCTCCCTTCCTTCCTTCTTTCCTTTGAAAGACATGTGATCCTCTAATTTCATCCACTCTTACTATTGTCACGGATGCCGTGCCCAGTCCTCAGGACGACTGCACCATCTGTTGTAAACTGTTTTCATTGTAATAAATAAAAAGAAGCATATTCTAAAAATAAGACGTAATTCTTTTCTTCTCAAAATAATTTTTCTCATTTTAATATGCCTCAAATCAAGATTCATGCTAAATTGTTGTGCACATTCATGCAATTTTCCACAAAAAAAGTACAATCAGGGTTTATGGTGAAACTTAAGATTGATGGAATCTTAAACCTGATGAAGTACAGTATTCATAAGAATATATACCTGTGTAAATAGGTGAAAAGTCGTCATCAACTATAATATTTCATTACTCTATTTTATTCACTTATGAAACTTTAGAATAAATTCATATCTAAATAAAATCTGTTTCATGTCTCAATCCCAAGGTACTATTAGTATTCAGTCATTGAGATTATTCTTTCCTGAATCAATGTCATAGATTCAAATAGACTTTCTGGTATGAAATTCAGTTTGCATATGCAGATTTTTCTAATAAGTCTTTAAACAAATACAAGATTTGATACATTTGATTAAATAAAGAGTTGAAAATGAAAAAAAAATACTCAACCTGTAAATGAAACTTAGGAGAATTTGATTGCCTTTGCTGTACAAAGATCTATATTTTACATGAAATTGCAAATGGCGCAGAGGCAACAGATGCAGTCTCTTCTGTTTGGTTATTTATTTAGCTCTTTATTTACTTTTCTAACTTGATCCATTTTCTGCCTGGACCGCAAGGAAATCTGAGACTCTAAGCCAATCAGTGACTTTGAAAGTTGATACACTTTTACTGCCTCTGTTTGAATGGAGGGATGGTGGTGTGGAAAACAAGGGTAAAGACCATGATTCTAAGAACCAATGACAAATTTTCCTCTGAGGAAAGGATAACTCTTGCCTCACACTGTGAAGATACATGCTTTTGTCACTAGCTAGCAGAGCAGGGCTTTGAACATTTCTTTTCTTAGTTTTCTGATAATTACTTTACTCCCATTTTTAACTTACATCTTCTTCCACAACTCTCATTGTAACTCAACACTTTAATCCCCTTCTTTTGTGGAACTAATTTCAGTTATATTGCTCTACTAAAAAATAAATAAAAGCAGGGAAACTTATAATTTGATTTAGACTTACATATTTGTTCTTTTAAGGCTAATGTTCCAAGTTGTTATTATTTATTGATTGTGTCTATATTTCTCCCTTTCAGCCTCCAAACCATGCTGGCTTCTCTAAATTTTCTAATTGAAATACAAGACTTAGAATCTAATAGAATTACTTATACACACTTACAAACCTTTAAACCTTTAAAAGGGACCATTAGCTGCATTGTGCCCATAGGAATAGATGAAATCATAATCTTATGATAGAATAGCATTTGAAGATAGTATTAATATCTCTCTCTCTTGACTCAGGCTCTTATACAGCTGGGATTTAAAGCAAGCTTTTGTAGACAAACCCTGATGAGTGGTTCAAGTAAGATATTTTTAAAAGACAAGTGAAATGATTAAATCCCAGGGTTTTAAAAGAAATGAATCAACTCTAGTCTCCGACTTCATCTAGCTATGTAACCTCAGATAACTCTGACCTCTAGTTTCTGCATATTGTGATGGAGGCTATTAAATTTTTACCTCCTCTACATGGAACATTTATAAAAAAGAGTATTGCCTTGAATTTGTAATGTTGCCCCAATATTCATAGCTAACCTTATACATTTACTTTTGCTAGAATACATTCGTTTTTAAAGGATTAAAAACATAAGAATTTTGTAGTTTTCCTGCTTTATTGTGTGAAATCAATCCCCCCCTCTTTCTCTCGATTTCTGTATCTCTCATGTTTCCTCTGTCTACTTGAATAGATGGTGGGCACTGCCAATAAAGCTTAAATTAATAATAGGTAAATGTTTCAAAATGATATAAGGTGAGGAAGTTCTATTTTCTTATAGAATTTAAGTACTTCTAACAGCTTTTAGATTTTCTTGATGTAAAACCTTCTTAGTCTGAAGTAAGAGAAAAAGTGAGTGGCTTTCCTAGACCTAAAATTAATAATAAATAAATAATAATAAATAAAATTAATAAATATAATATTTGAGTATATTATATTATATTATTATATATTATATATATTATATTATTTACTTTATATATTATATATTATATTGAGTGTATTATATTATTTAAAAAAAAAACAGAAGTTGTCCTTTAGCTATCGCACATGTTTTTTGGTAGCATATAGGTTTCATGATGCAGAATCATGCAAACTCCTTTTTTAAGCTCATTTTTTTTCCCCCCTATTCAGGAATGTTTTGTCGATTTTGTGAAACAAGTTACTGGTTTTGGTGTTTTTGTGTAAGAACTTGAAGGAAACAGACAACTATTTATATACATACTTTCTATATAATTGTTTCTAAAGCTATTAGACTGAGAGATGAAAAATTTCCAGCAAAATTCAGAATATACTTATGTCAATAGTCAAATCATTTCTACATCATAAAACATCATAATAAATTTAAGGAGGGTATGACTAAAATTTTAATCTTGTCATCATCTTACATCTACTCATAATGGGAGTTAAATCAAGTATCACATAGATTGAACTGTGACCCCTGGATAAATATGTTGAAATCCTAACCATTAATATCTGTAAAAGTGACCTTATTTAGAAATAGTGTCTTTGCAGATGTAATCAGGTAAAGATGGCATCATTAAGGTGAGCTATAATACAATATGACTTGTCTTGTGAGAACAGACAGACACATAAAGGGAGAACACACTGTGACAACAGAGGTGGAGACTGAAATCCTAAGGCTACAAGCCAAGAAGGGATGCTGAGGATTTCCAGCAAACCACCGGGAAATAAAAAAGAGGCTGAAACAAATTTCCCCCCTACATTTCAGAAGGAAAATCACCCTGCCCTCACCTTGATTTCATATTTCTAGCCTTCAGAAATGCAAGATAATAAATTTCTGTCATTTTAAGTAGTATAGTTTCTAGTAGTTTGGCTGGGCAGCCCTAGCAAACTGACATACACCTTTGGGTATACATTTAAAATAAATTGTGTTGTAACTGGGGTTTAAATTAGGTTTGGTTCAAAGTAGTATATGATGATATCCAACACTTAAGTCAATGTTAGCTAAAGAAATGCTGTAATGTGCTGATTGTTTATATTTATAGAAATAAAGACTATATGTTTTAACATAATTCTTCAATATTCTATTCAGTGATTTTAAATTAAATACCTCTTAAAATAATATCTACTTACTTTTTATAAATTTTTTCACTTTCAGTCTTTATGTATCTTTATTTATTTTTAAAGATTTTATTTATTTATTTGAGAGAGTGTACTCATGTGTGAGAGAGCACGAGTGGATGGGGAGGGGCAAAGAAAGAGTGAGAAGCAGACTCCTCACTGAGCAGGGAGACTGAGCAGGGGGCCTGAAGAGGGCTCAATCCCAGGACCCTGGGACTATGACCTGAGCTGAAGGCATAAAGGCAGATGCTTAACCAACTGAGCCACCCAGGCACCACCTGTCTTTATGTATCTTTAAAAGAGTTTGCTTTACTCCTGGAGTTATCCTGCCATGTAATCTATTACACTTTTAATATGAACCTCTCCATTACAGGGAATGAGGTAGGAAAGTCTAATTTCTAAATTAGAACTTAACAAGAGAATAAAACTAGAAGTTACAATCATTTGAGAAAAAGATCAGGCAGTGTCTTATAAATCTGAATAGACCCTTGTCATATGACCTCACAATTGCACTCTTGGTATTTACCCAAAGACATAACAATAGGTCTATAGAAACTTGTCAAGAAAAAGCTCATTGTAAGACAAAACAAAACAAAACAAAACCAACAAACAAAAATGTTTATAGCAGATTCAAGCAAAATAAATAAAAACTGAAAACTTCCCAAGTTGCCATCAACAGAATGGACTAAAAAAAAAGAGAGGGGGGCAGTGAGAGTTAAATTTTGTTTTTGTTTTTGTTTGTGTTTTTGTTTATTTCTTTTCAGCCTAACAGTGTTCATTGTTTTTGCACCACCCCCAGTGCTCCATGCAATCTGTGCCCTCCTTAATACCCACCACCTGGCTCCCCCAACCTCCCACCCCCT